>NW_025927555.1:0-36291 GCF_022837055.1 Prionailurus viverrinus
GGCCAACGATGGGGAAGGTGTCCTTTCCGCGACGGTGCGTAGGCACAGTGGGGAGCAACCTTGTTCAAACTAACACCTTGCTTGTTTCCCAAAGGCAGATCTGTTGGCAAACCGGGGGGCGGGCGCGGGGGGGGGGGGAGGGGCGGGGAGGGAGGGCCCAGATAGACCGAGAGTGCCACACACTCAATTCTGTGAAACAACACAATGGGGAAACCGTCCTTCCACGATCGCCTCGTTTCGCCAAGTTGGAAATGTCCGTATCCCTACGCGTGGCACACGAGCTATGGGCCGTCTACTCGACTCCGTGAAGGAACACTGTGGGCACACCGTCTCGCAGCTACCAACAGGTTTGACGATGTCAGAAATGTTTCCAACGGTATGCGGGGCTAGGCAGCAAGTGCCCTATAGGAAACGCTAGGAAGAGACGCCGTGGTGAGCCAGTCTTTCCAACAAGAGCTCCCGTGACGAAGTGAGCCCGGTGTGCAAACCTAGGCGGGGCCCACAAGGTGAGCGCCACACACGCAAATTTGCCAAAGGACACTGTGCGACAAGCAACTCTTCACCGACATCTTGTCTCACAAAGTTAGAAGTGGGTGCACCCCTAGGCAGGGACGCTGCCCAAAGTGCCAGCTGCTCAACCCGGCCAAACTGCACCTGGGGAAAATCATCTTTCAGGTACGATGTGGCAGAGCTTCCTTCGAACTGTCAGAAATGCAAAGCGGGTCCCGGTGGGGAAAGTGACACATGCCAGCCCACTGGGAAAGAATGCTGTGGAGAAACCGTCCTTCGAGGAGACTCTTGTTTCCCTCTGCGACAACCGTTGGCAAACTTCTGTGGGGCTCTGAAGCATGTGCCTGCCGTTTACGCGATTCTGTGAAACAAGACAGCGGGCCAACCAGCCTTCGTCTAACGTCTCGTGGCATTGATACCGTTGGAAGTGTGGGAAATCCTAGGCGGCGCCCACAAGCTCGTTGCCCCTAGACTCAACCCTGGGCAAGAACACTGTGGGCAAACCACCCTTTCCCTAAACGTCGTGCGTCTCCCCGTTACCACTGTTGAAAACCTGTGCCGGGACTGTGCGGACCGTCTCCTACACGCCACTCTGTCCGGGGGCACTCGGGCGATACTTCACTCAAACTCAGGTCTTTTCTCCCCACGTTACAAGTGTTGAGAAGCCTATGCGGGGAACCATGGGGAAGGTGACCGTCACTCGATATTGTGAGAGGGGGACTTTGGAGAACCCATCTTTGAAGGAAAAGCTTGGGTCCCGACGTGACACCTGTGAGGAGACTGAAGCGGGCCCGAGGGAGACAGTGCCATTTCCTCCATGCTGTGAAACAGCCCGGTGGGCATAGCACCCTTCCTCCGACGTCTCGTGGCACCGATGTGGAAGCGTGGGAAATCCTGCGCGGCGCCCCCAAGCTCACTGCCGTAGACTCGACTCTGTGAAAGAACACTGTGGGCAACCCACCTTTTCCCTAACATCGTGTTTCCCTCAGTTACAACCGTTGGAAAACCTGTGCCGGGACTGTGCGGGCAGTCTCCTGTACTCAGCGCTGTCCCCCTGCACGTGGGGGAAATCGTCTCTCGACCAACGTCTTGTCTCCCTCCGTGACACGTGTTTGTTTGAAGACTCATGCGGGGAACCACCTGGAAGGTGAACTTTCCTCGATATGGAGAGACGATACCGTGGAGAAACCCTTTAGCTCAAGGAACGTCTTGTTTCCGTATGGGACAACTGTGTGAAAACGTATGTGGGACCTAGGAGGGAAGGGCCTGCCCTATCCTCCTCTCGGTGACACAACACACTGGGCCAACCATCCTTCGTCTAGCGTCTCGTTTCTCTAAGTTGGAAGTGTCGGAAACCCGACGCGGCTTCCAGAGCGGATTGCGCTGTACTCAAGTCTGTGAAAGAACACTGTGGGCAAACCACCTTTTCCCGAACATCTTGCTGCTCTCAGTCAGAACTGTTGGAAAACCTGCGCTGGGACTCTGCGGAAAGAGCCACATACTCAAGTCTGTCCCACTGCACATGGGGGCGAACGTCGCTCCAGTCACGTCTTTTCTTTCCTACGTGACACGTGTTTGGAAACCTAGGCAGGGAACCATGGGCAAGGTGACCTTGGCTCGATATGGGGAGAGGGAACTTGGGAGGACCCATCTTTCGGGGAAAAGCTTGTGTCACGACGTGAAAACTGTTTGAAAACTCCAGCGGGACCTAGGAAAAGGTGCCATTGACACAGTTCTGGGAAACAACACTGTGGGCCAACCATCCCTCGCCCCACATGTCGTGTCACCAAGTTGGAAGTGTTTGAAACCCTCAGCGGGGCCCACAGTCCAACTGCCATGGAGTCCACTCTGTGAAAGCACTCTGTGAAAGCGGGCAAGCCGTCTTGTCACGAGCATCTCGGTTCTCGCAGTGAGAACCGTTGGCGACCCTGTGCTGGGACTGTGCGGCAAGCGTCTTCTACTCAAGACGTGTGTCCACGTGCACTTGGGGGAAAACGTCTTTGAACAGACACCTCGTCTCCCCCACGTTCCAAGTGTTTGGAGACCTAGGCGGGGCACCGTGGGGATGGTGACCCGCCCTCCATATTGTGAGAGGGCACTGGGGAGAAGCCATCATTCAACGAACATCTTGTTGTTTCCCCGAGTTCGTTTTGAAAACCTACGTGGGGGCCTATGACGAAAAGGCCATTTCCTCCATTCTCGGAAAGCACTTCCGAAGGGATCCCAGCGACTCAAGTAACTGACCTCCTGGATCCCAGAGTTGAACGTGTTTGAAATCCTATGCGGAGAACCACGTGGAAGGGGACCTTTTCCCCACCGGTGAAGGACTCGTGTGGAGAAAACGTATGCCAGCTACCGTCACGTGTCAGTACCTTCGAAAGGATGGATAACGTATGGGGGGGGGGGGGGGGCCCAGGCGGAAAGTTCCCGACACTCATCTGGGTCGAAGTGCCCTTTGGCGAAACCGTTCTTCAGCTAACATCTTGTATCACTCCCGGAGAAGCGTTGGACAGCCTATGCAGGGAACCGTGTGACAAGTGACCTGTATTCGGTCCTCTGAAAGAGCGCTGGGCAGAACCGTGTCGGAACCGACACCTTGTTTGACTTCGAACACTGCGAAGACGCAGTCTGACCTGTACACTCAGGGCCAGAGAGTCCTCTATGAGAATCAAGAGTGTGGGAACCACATCTTTCCGCTAACGTCTCCATGCTCCGCCTTGGAAGAGGCGGAACACGGACGTGAGGCTTAGAGCGAAAGCGCCATACGCGCAGCGGGGTCCCACGGCACTTGGCGGTTACGTGGTTTCAAGTGACATCTTGTGTCCCTGCGCGGGAATTGTTTGAAATTCCACACGGCCAACGATGGGGAAGGTGTCCTTTCCGCGACGGTGCGTAGGCACAGTGGGGAGCAACCTTGTTCAAACTAACACCTTGCTTGTTTCCCAAAGGCAGATCTGTTGGCAAACCGGGGGGCGGGCGCGGGGGGGGGGGGGAGGGGCGGGGAGGGAGGGCCCAGATAGACCGAGAGTGCCACACACTCAATTCTGTGAAACAACACAATGGGGAAACCGTCCTTCCACGATCGCCTCGTTTCGCCAAGTTGGAAATGTCCGTATCCCTACGCGTGGCACACGAGCTATGGGCCGTCTACTCGACTCCGTGAAGGAACACTGTGGGCACACCGTCTCGCAGCTACCAACAGGTTTGACGATGTCAGAAATGTTTCCAACGGTATGCGGGGCTAGGCAGCAAGTGCCCTATAGGAAACGCTAGGAAGAGACGCCGTGGTGAGCCAGTCTTTCCAACAAGAGCTCCCGTGACGAAGTGAGCCCGGTGTGCAAACCTAGGCGGGGCCCACAAGGTGAGCGCCACACACGCAAATTTGCCAAAGGACACTGTGCGACAAGCAACTCTTCACCGACATCTTGTCTCACAAAGTTAGAAGTGGGTGCACCCCTAGGCAGGGACGCTGCCCAAAGTGCCAGCTGCTCAACCCGGCCAAACTGCACCTGGGGAAAATCATCTTTCAGGTACGATGTGGCAGAGCTTCCTTCGAACTGTCAGAAATGCAAAGCGGGTCCGGTGGGGAAAGTGACACATGCCAGCCCACTGGGAAAGAATGCTGTGGAGAAACCGTCCTTCGAGGAGACTCTTGTTTCCCTCTGCGACAACCGTTGGCAAACTTCTGTGGGGCTCTGAAGCATGTGCCTGCCGTTTACGCGATTCTGTGAAACAAGACAGCGGGCCAACCAGCCTTCGTCTAACGTCTCGTGGCATTGATACCGTTGGAAGTGTGGGAAATCCTAGGCGGCGCCCACAAGCTCGTTGCCCCTAGACTCAACCCTGGGCAAGAACACTGTGGGCAAACCACCCTTTCCCTAAACGTCGTGCGTCTCCCCGTTACCACTGTTGGAAAACCTGTGCCGGGACTGTGCGGACCGTCTCCTACACGCCACTCTGTCCGGGGGCACTCGGGCGATACTTCACTCAAACTCAGGTCTTTTCTCCCCACGTTACAAGTGTTGAGAAGCCTATGCGGGGAACCATGGGGAAGGTGACCGTCACTCGATATTGTGAGAGGGGACTTTGGAGAACCCATCTTTGAAGGAAAAGCTTGGGTCCCGACGTGACACCTGTGAGGAGACTGAAGCGGGCCCGAGGGAGACAGTGCCATTTCCTCCATGCTGTGAAACAGCCCGGTGGGCATAGCACCCTTCCTCCGACGTCTCGTGGCACCGATGTGGAAGCGTGGGAAATCCTGCGCGGCGCCCCCAAGCTCACTGCCGTAGACTCGACTCTGTGAAAGAACACTGTGGGCAACCCACCTTTTCCCTAACATCGTGTTTCCCTCAGTTACAACCGTTGGAAAACCTGTGCCGGGACTGTGCGGGCAGTCTCCTGTACTCAGCGCTGTCCCCCTGCACGTGGGGGAAATCGTCTCTCGACCAACGTCTTGTCTCCCTCCGTGACACGTGTTTGTTTGAAGACTCATGCGGGGAACCACCTGGAAGGTGAACTTTCCTCGATATGGAGAGACGATACCGTGGAGAAACCCTTTAGCTCAAGGAACGTCTTGTTTCCGTATGGGACAACTGTGTGAAAACGTATGTGGGACCTAGGAGGGAAGGGCCTGCCCTATCCTCCTCTCGGTGACACAACACACTGGGCCAACCATCCTTCGTCTAGCGTCTCGTTTCTCTAAGTTGGAAGTGTCGGAAACCCGACGCGGCTTCCAGAGCGGATTGCGCTGTACTCAAGTCTGTGAAAGAACACTGTGGGCAAACCACCTTTTCCCGAACATCTTGCTGCTCTCAGTCAGAACTGTTGGAAAACCTGCGCTGGGACTCTGCGGAAAGAGCCACATACTCAAGTCTGTCCCACTGCACATGGGGGCGAACGTCGCTCCAGTCACGTCTTTTCTTTCCTACGTGACACGTGTTTGGAAACCTAGGCAGGGAACCATGGGCAAGGTGACCTTGGCTCGATATGGGGAGAGGGAACTTGGGAGGACCCATCTTTCGGGGAAAAGCTTGTGTCACGACGTGAAAACTGTTTGAAAACTCCAGCGGGACCTAGGAAAAGGTGCCATTGACACAGTTCTGGGAAACAACACTGTGGGCCAACCATCCCTCGCCCCACATGTCGTGTCACCAAGTTGGAAGTGTTTGAAACCCTCAGCGGGGCCCACAGTCCAACTGCCATGGAGTCCACTCTGTGAAAGCACTCTGTGAAAGCGGGCAAGCCGTCTTGTCACGAGCATCTCGGTTCTCGCAGTGAGAACCGTTGGCGACCCTGTGCTGGGACTGTGCGGCAAGCGTCTTCTACTCAAGACGTGTGTCCACGTGCACTTGGGGGAAAACGTCTTTGAACAGACACCTCGTCTCCCCACGTTCCAAGTGTTTGGAGACCTAGGCGGGGCACCGTGGGGATGGTGACCCGCCCTCCATATTGTGAGAGGGCACTGGGGAGAAGCCATCATTCAACGAACATCTTGTTGTTTCCCCGAGTTCGTTTTGAAAACCTACGTGGGGGCCTATGACGAAAAGGCCATTTCCTCCATTCTCGGAAAGCACTTCCGAAGGGATCCCAGCGACTCAAGTAACTGACCTCCTGGATCCCAGAGTTGAACGTGTTTGAAATCCTATGCGGAGAACCACGTGGAAGGGGACCTTTTCCCCACCGGTGAAGGACTCGTGTGGAGAAAACGTATGCCAGCTACCGTCACGTGTCAGTACCTTCGAAAGGATGGATAACGTATGGGGGGGGGGGGGGGCCCAGGCGGAAAGTTCCCGACACTCATCTGGGTCGAAGTGCCCTTTGGCGAAACCGTTCTTCAGCTAACATCTTGTATCACTCCCGGAGAAGCGTTGGACAGCCTATGCAGGGAACCGTGTGACAAGTGACCTGTATTCGGTCCTCTGAAAGAGCGCTGGGCAGAACCCGTGTCGGAACCGACACCTTGTTTGACTTCGAACACTGCGAAGACGCAGTCTGACCTGTACACTCAGGGCCAGAGAGTCCTCTATGAGAATCAAGAGTGTGGGAACCACATCTTTCCGCTAACGTCTCCATGCTCCGCCTTGGAAGAGGCGGAACACGGACGTGAGGCTTAGAGCGAAAGCGCCATACGCGCAGCGGGGTCCCACGGCACTTGGCGGTTACGTGGTTTCAAGTGACATCTTGTGTCCCTGCGCGGGAATTGTTTGAAATTCCACACGGCCAACGATGGGGAAGGTGTCCTTTCCGCGACGGTGCGTAGGCACAGTGGGGAGCAACCTTGTTCAAACTAACACCTTGCTTGTTTCCCAAAGGCAGATCTGTTGGCAAACCGGGGGGCGGGCGCGGGGGGGGGGGGGAGGGGCGGGGAGGGAGGGCCCAGATAGACCGAGAGTGCCACACACTCAATTCTGTGAAACAACACAATGGGGAAACCGTCCTTCCACGATCGCCTCGTTTCGCCAAGTTGGAAATGTCCGTATCCCTACGCGTGGCACACGAGCTATGGGCCGTCTACTCGACTCCGTGAAGGAACACTGTGGGCACACCGTCTCGCAGCTACCAACAGGTTTGACGATGTCAGAAATGTTTCCAACGGTATGCGGGGCTAGGCAGCAAGTGCCCTATAGGAAACGCTAGGAAGAGACGCCGTGGTGAGCCAGTCTTTCCAACAAGAGCTCCCGTGACGAAGTGAGCCCGGTGTGCAAACCTAGGCGGGGCCCACAAGGTGAGCGCCACACACGCAAATTTGCCAAAGGACACTGTGCGACAAGCAACTCTTCACCGACATCTTGTCTCACAAAGTTAGAAGTGGGTGCACCCCTAGGCAGGGACGCTGCCCAAAGTGCCAGCTGCTCAACCCGGCCAAACTGCACCTGGGGAAAATCATCTTTCAGGTACGATGTGGCAGAGCTTCCTTCGAACTGTCAGAAATGCAAAGCGGGTCCCGGTGGGGAAAGTGACACATGCCAGCCCACTGGGAAAGAATGCTGTGGAGAAACCGTCCTTCGAGGAGACTCTTGTTTCCCTCTGCGACAACCGTTGGCAAACTTCTGTGGGGCTCTGAAGCATGTGCCTGCCGTTTACGCGATTCTGTGAAACAAGACAGCGGGCCAACCAGCCTTCGTCTAACGTCTCGTGGCATTGATACCGTTGGAAGTGTGGGAAATCCTAGGCGGCGCCCACAAGCTCGTTGCCCCTAGACTCAACCCTGGGCAAGAACACTGTGGGCAAACCACCCTTTCCCTAAACGTCGTGCGTCTCCCCGTTACCACTGTTGGAAAACCTGTGCCGGGACTGTGCGGACCGTCTCCTACACGCCACTCTGTCCGGGGGCACTCGGGCGATACTTCACTCAAACTCAGGTCTTTTCTCCCCACGTTACAAGTGTTGAGAAGCCTATGCGGGGAACCATGGGGAAGGTGACCGTCACTCGATATTGTGAGAGGGGACTTTGGAGAACCCATCTTTGAAGGAAAAGCTTGGGTCCCGACGTGACACCTGTGAGGAGACTGAAGCGGGCCCGAGGGAGACAGTGCCATTTCCTCCATGCTGTGAAACAGCCCGGTGGGCATAGCACCCTTCCTCCGACGTCTCGTGGCACCGATGTGGAAGCGTGGGAAATCCTGCGCGGCGCCCCCAAGCTCACTGCCGTAGACTCGACTCTGTGAAAGAACACTGTGGGCAACCCACCTTTTCCCTAACATCGTGTTTCCCTCAGTTACAACCGTTGGAAAACCTGTGCCGGGACTGTGCGGGCAGTCTCCTGTACTCAGCGCTGTCCCCCTGCACGTGGGGGAAATCGTCTCTCGACCAACGTCTTGTCTCCCTCCGTGACACGTGTTTGTTTGAAGACTCATGCGGGGAACCACCTGGAAGGTGAACTTTCCTCGATATGGAGAGACGATACCGTGGAGAAACCCTTTAGCTCAAGGAACGTCTTGTTTCCGTATGGGACAACTGTGTGAAAACGTATGTGGGACCTAGGAGGGAAGGGCCTGCCCTATCCTCCTCTCGGTGACACAACACACTGGGCCAACCATCCTTCGTCTAGCGTCTCGTTTCTCTAAGTTGGAAGTGTCGGAAACCCGACGCGGCTTCCAGAGCGGATTGCGCTGTACTCAAGTCTGTGAAAGAACACTGTGGGCAAACCACCTTTTCCCGAACATCTTGCTGCTCTCAGTCAGAACTGTTGGAAAACCTGCGCTGGGACTCTGCGGAAAGAGCCACATACTCAAGTCTGTCCCACTGCACATGGGGGCGAACGTCGCTCCAGTCACGTCTTTTCTTTCCTACGTGACACGTGTTTGGAAACCTAGGCAGGGAACCATGGGCAAGGTGACCTTGGCTCGATATGGGGAGAGGGAACTTGGGAGGACCCATCTTTCGGGGAAAAGCTTGTGTCACGACGTGAAAACTGTTTGAAAACTCCAGCGGGACCTAGGAAAAGGTGCCATTGACACAGTTCTGGGAAACAACACTGTGGGCCAACCATCCCTCGCCCCACATGTCGTGTCACCAAGTTGGAAGTGTTTGAAACCCTCAGCGGGGCCCACAGTCCAACTGCCATGGAGTCCACTCTGTGAAAGCACTCTGTGAAAGCGGGCAAGCCGTCTTGTCACGAGCATCTCGGTTCTCGCAGTGAGAACCGTTGGCGACCCTGTGCTGGGACTGTGCGGCAAGCGTCTTCTACTCAAGACGTGTGTCCACGTGCACTTGGGGGAAAACGTCTTTGAACAGACACCTCGTCTCCCCACGTTCCAAGTGTTTGGAGACCTAGGCGGGGCACCGTGGGGATGGTGACCCGCCCTCCATATTGTGAGAGGGCACTGGGGAGAAGCCATCATTCAACGAACATCTTGTTGTTTCCCCGAGTTCGTTTTGAAAACCTACGTGGGGGCCTATGACGAAAAGGCCATTTCCTCCATTCTCGGAAAGCACTTCCGAAGGGATCCCAGCGACTCAAGTAACTGACCTCCTGGATCCCAGAGTTGAACGTGTTTGAAATCCTATGCGGAGAACCACGTGGAAGGGGACCTTTTCCCCACCGGTGAAGGACTCGTGTGGAGAAAACGTATGCCAGCTACCGTCACGTGTCAGTACCTTCGAAAGGATGGATAACGTATGGGGGGGGGGGGGGCCCAGGCGGAAAGTTCCCGACACTCATCTGGGTCGAAGTGCCCTTTGGCGAAACCGTTCTTCAGCTAACATCTTGTATCACTCCCGGAGAAGCGTTGGACAGCCTATGCAGGGAACCGTGTGACAAGTGACCTGTATTCGGTCCTCTGAAAGAGCGCTGGGCAGAACCCGTGTCGGAACCGACACCTTGTTTGACTTCGAACACTGCGAAGACGCAGTCTGACCTGTACACTCAGGGCCAGAGAGTCCTCTATGAGAATCAAGAGTGTGGGAACCACATCTTTCCGCTAACGTCTCCATGCTCCGCCTTGGAAGAGGCGGAACACGGACGTGAGGCTTAGAGCGAAAGCGCCATACGCGCAGCGGGGTCCCACGGCACTTGGCGGTTACGTGGTTTCAAGTGACATCTTGTGTCCCTGCGCGGGAATTGTTTGAAATTCCACACGGCCAACGATGGGGAAGGTGTCCTTTCCGCGACGGTGCGTAGGCACAGTGGGGAGCAACCTTGTTCAAACTAACACCTTGCTTGTTTCCCAAAGGCAGATCTGTTGGCAAACCGGGGGGCGGGCGCGGGGGGGGGGGGGGAGGGGCGGGGAGGGAGGGCCCAGATAGACCGAGAGTGCCACACACTCAATTCTGTGAAACAACACAATGGGGAAACCGTCCTTCCACGATCGCCTCGTTTCGCCAAGTTGGAAATGTCCGTATCCCTACGCGTGGCACACGAGCTATGGGCCGTCTACTCGACTCCGTGAAGGAACACTGTGGGCACACCGTCTCGCAGCTACCAACAGGTTTGACGATGTCAGAAATGTTTCCAACGGTATGCGGGGCTAGGCAGCAAGTGCCCTATAGGAAACGCTAGGAAGAGACGCCGTGGTGAGCCAGTCTTTCCAACAAGAGCTCCCGTGACGAAGTGAGCCCGGTGTGCAAACCTAGGCGGGGCCCACAAGGTGAGCGCCACACACGCAAATTTGCCAAAGGACACTGTGCGACAAGCAACTCTTCACCGACATCTTGTCTCACAAAGTTAGAAGTGGGTGCACCCCTAGGCAGGGACGCTGCCCAAAGTGCCAGCTGCTCAACCCGGCCAAACTGCACCTGGGGAAAATCATCTTTCAGGTACGATGTGGCAGAGCTTCCTTCGAACTGTCAGAAATGCAAAGCGGGTCCCGGTGGGGAAAGTGACACATGCCAGCCCACTGGGAAAGAATGCTGTGGAGAAACCGTCCTTCGAGGAGACTCTTGTTTCCCTCTGCGACAACCGTTGGCAAACTTCTGTGGGGCTCTGAAGCATGTGCCTGCCGTTTACGCGATTCTGTGAAACAAGACAGCGGGCCAACCAGCCTTCGTCTAACGTCTCGTGGCATTGATACCGTTGGAAGTGTGGGAAATCCTAGGCGGCGCCCACAAGCTCGTTGCCCCTAGACTCAACCCTGGGCAAGAACACTGTGGGCAAACCACCCTTTCCCTAAACGTCGTGCGTCTCCCCGTTACCACTGTTGGAAAACCTGTGCCGGGACTGTGCGGACCGTCTCCTACACGCCACTCTGTCCGGGGGCACTCGGGCGATACTTCACTCAAACTCAGGTCTTTTCTCCCCACGTTACAAGTGTTGAGAAGCCTATGCGGGGAACCATGGGGAAGGTGACCGTCACTCGATATTGTGAGAGGGGACTTTGGAGAACCCATCTTTGAAGGAAAAGCTTGGGTCCCGACGTGACACCTGTGAGGAGACTGAAGCGGGCCCGAGGGAGACAGTGCCATTTCCTCCATGCTGTGAAACAGCCCGGTGGGCATAGCACCCTTCCTCCGACGTCTCGTGGCACCGATGTGGAAGCGTGGGAAATCCTGCGCGGCGCCCCCAAGCTCACTGCCGTAGACTCGACTCTGTGAAAGAACACTGTGGGCAACCCACCTTTTCCCTAACATCGTGTTTCCCTCAGTTACAACCGTTGGAAAACCTGTGCCGGGACTGTGCGGGCAGTCTCCTGTACTCAGCGCTGTCCCCCTGCACGTGGGGGAAATCGTCTCTCGACCAACGTCTTGTCTCCCTCCGTGACACGTGTTTGTTTGAAGACTCATGCGGGGAACCACCTGGAAGGTGAACTTTCCTCGATATGGAGAGACGATACCGTGGAGAAACCCTTTAGCTCAAGGAACGTCTTGTTTCCGTATGGGACAACTGTGTGAAAACGTATGTGGGACCTAGGAGGGAAGGGCCTGCCCTATCCTCCTCTCGGTGACACAACACACTGGGCCAACCATCCTTCGTCTAGCGTCTCGTTTCTCTAAGTTGGAAGTGTCGGAAACCCGACGCGGCTTCCAGAGCGGATTGCGCTGTACTCAAGTCTGTGAAAGAACACTGTGGGCAAACCACCTTTTCCCGAACATCTTGCTGCTCTCAGTCAGAACTGTTGGAAAACCTGCGCTGGGACTCTGCGGAAAGAGCCACATACTCAAGTCTGTCCCACTGCACATGGGGGCGAACGTCGCTCCAGTCACGTCTTTTCTTTCCTACGTGACACGTGTTTGGAAACCTAGGCAGGGAACCATGGGCAAGGTGACCTTGGCTCGATATGGGGAGAGGGAACTTGGGAGGACCCATCTTTCGGGGAAAAGCTTGTGTCACGACGTGAAAACTGTTTGAAAACTCCAGCGGGACCTAGGAAAAGGTGCCATTGACACAGTTCTGGGAAACAACACTGTGGGCCAACCATCCCTCGCCCCACATGTCGTGTCACCAAGTTGGAAGTGTTTGAAACCCTCAGCGGGGCCCACAGTCCAACTGCCATGGAGTCCACTCTGTGAAAGCACTCTGTGAAAGCGGGCAAGCCGTCTTGTCACGAGCATCTCGGTTCTCGCAGTGAGAACCGTTGGCGACCCTGTGCTGGGACTGTGCGGCAAGCGTCTTCTACTCAAGACGTGTGTCCACGTGCACTTGGGGGAAAACGTCTTTGAACAGACACCTCGTCTCCCCACGTTCCAAGTGTTTGGAGACCTAGGCGGGGCACCGTGGGGATGGTGACCCGCCCTCCATATTGTGAGAGGGCACTGGGGAGAAGCCATCATTCAACGAACATCTTGTTGTTTCCCCGAGTTCGTTTTGAAAACCTACGTGGGGGCCTATGACGAAAAGGCCATTTCCTCCATTCTCGGAAAGCACTTCCGAAGGGATCCCAGCGACTCAAGTAACTGACCTCCTGGATCCCAGAGTTGAACGTGTTTGAAATCCTATGCGGAGAACCACGTGGAAGGGGACCTTTTCCCCACCGGTGAAGGACTCGTGTGGAGAAAACGTATGCCAGCTACCGTCACGTGTCAGTACCTTCGAAAGGATGGATAACGTATGGGGGGGGGGGGGGGGGCCCAGGCGGAAAGTTCCCGACACTCATCTGGGTCGAAGTGCCCTTTGGCGAAACCGTTCTTCAGCTAACATCTTGTATCACTCCCGGAGAAGCGTTGGACAGCCTATGCAGGGAACCGTGTGACAAGTGACCTGTATTCGGTCCTCTGAAAGAGCGCTGGGCAGAACCCGTGTCGGAACCGACACCTTGTTTGACTTCGAACACTGCGAAGACGCAGTCTGACCTGTACACTCAGGGCCAGAGAGTCCTCTATGAGAATCAAGAGTGTGGGAACCACATCTTTCCGCTAACGTCTCCATGCTCCGCCTTGGAAGAGGCGGAACACGGACGTGAGGCTTAGAGCGAAAGCGCCATACGCGCAGCGGGGTCCCACGGCACTTGGCGGTTACGTGGTTTCAAGTGACATCTTGTGTCCCTGCGCGGGAATTGTTTGAAATTCCACACGGCCAACGATGGGGAAGGTGTCCTTTCCGCGACGGTGCGTAGGCACAGTGGGGAGCAACCTTGTTCAAACTAACACCTTGCTTGTTTCCCAAAGGCAGATCTGTTGGCAAACCGGGGGGCGGGCGCGGGGGGGGGGGGGAGGGGCGGGGAGGGAGGGCCCAGATAGACCGAGAGTGCCACACACTCAATTCTGTGAAACAACACAATGGGGAAACCGTCCTTCCACGATCGCCTCGTTTCGCCAAGTTGGAAATGTCCGTATCCCTACGCGTGGCACACGAGCTATGGGCCGTCTACTCGACTCCGTGAAGGAACACTGTGGGCACACCGTCTCGCAGCTACCAACAGGTTTGACGATGTCAGAAATGTTTCCAACGGTATGCGGGGCTAGGCAGCAAGTGCCCTATAGGAAACGCTAGGAAGAGACGCCGTGGTGAGCCAGTCTTTCCAACAAGAGCTCCCGTGACGAAGTGAGCCCGGTGTGCAAACCTAGGCGGGGCCCACAAGGTGAGCGCCACACACGCAAATTTGCCAAAGGACACTGTGCGACAAGCAACTCTTCACCGACATCTTGTCTCACAAAGTTAGAAGTGGGTGCACCCCTAGGCAGGGACGCTGCCCAAAGTGCCAGCTGCTCAACCCGGCCAAACTGCACCTGTGGAAAATCATCTTTCAGGTACGATGTGGCAGAGCTTCCTTCGAACTGTCAGAAATGCAAAGCGGGTCCCGGTGGGGAAAGTGACACATGCCAGCCCACTGGGAAAGAATGCTGTGGAGAAACCGTCCTTCGAGGAGACTCTTGTTTCCCTCTGCGACAACCGTTGGCAAACTTCTGTGGGGCTCTGAAGCATGTGCCTGCCGTTTACGCGATTCTGTGAAACAAGACAGCGGGCCAACCAGCCTTCGTCTAACGTCTCGTGGCATTGATACCGTTGGAAGTGTGGGAAATCCTAGGCGGCGCCCACAAGCTCGTTGCCCCTAGACTCAACCCTGGGCAAGAACACTGTGGGCAAACCACCCTTTCCCTAAACGTCGTGCGTCTCCCCGTTACCACTGTTGGAAAACCTGTGCCGGGACTGTGCGGACCGTCTCCTACACGCCACTCTGTCCGGGGGCACTCGGGCGATACTTCACTCAAACTCAGGTCTTTTCTCCCCACGTTACAAGTGTTGAGAAGCCTATGCGGGGAACCATGGGGAAGGTGACCGTCACTCGATATTGTGAGAGGGGACTTTGGAGAACCCATCTTTGAAGGAAAAGCTTGGGTCCCGACGTGACACCTGTGAGGAGACTGAAGCGGGCCCGAGGGAGACAGTGCCATTTCCTCCATGCTGTGAAACAGCCCGGTGGGCATAGCACCCTTCCTCCGACGTCTCGTGGCACCGATGTGGAAGCGTGGGAAATCCTGCGCGGCGCCCCCAAGCTCACTGCCGTAGACTCGACTCTGTGAAAGAACACTGTGGGCAACCCACCTTTTCCCTAACATCGTGTTTCCCTCAGTTACAACCGTTGGAAAACCTGTGCCGGGACTGTGCGGGCAGTCTCCTGTACTCAGCGCTGTCCCCCTGCACGTGGGGGAAATCGTCTCTCGACCAACGTCTTGTCTCCCTCCGTGACACGTGTTTGTTTGAAGACTCATGCGGGGAACCACCTGGAAGGTGAACTTTCCTCGATATGGAGAGACGATACCGTGGAGAAACCCTTTAGCTCAAGGAACGTCTTGTTTCCGTATGGGACAACTGTGTGAAAACGTATGTGGGACCTAGGAGGGAAGGGCCTGCCCTATCCTCCTCTCGGTGACACAACACACTGGGCCAACCATCCTTCGTCTAGCGTCTCGTTTCTCTAAGTTGGAAGTGTCGGAAACCCGACGCGGCTTCCAGAGCGGATTGCGCTGTACTCAAGTCTGTGAAAGAACACTGTGGGCAAACCACCTTTTCCCGAACATCTTGCTGCTCTCAGTCAGAACTGTTGGAAAACCTGCGCTGGGACTCTGCGGAAAGAGCCACATACTCAAGTCTGTCCCACTGCACATGGGGGCGAACGTCGCTCCAGTCACGTCTTTTCTTTCCTACGTGACACGTGTTTGGAAACCTAGGCAGGGAACCATGGGCAAGGTGACCTTGGCTCGATATGGGGAGAGGGAACTTGGGAGGACCCATCTTTCGGGGAAAAGCTTGTGTCACGACGTGAAAACTGTTTGAAAACTCCAGCGGGACCTAGGAAAAGGTGCCATTGACACAGTTCTGGGAAACAACACTGTGGGCCAACCATCCCTCGCCCCACATGTCGTGTCACCAAGTTGGAAGTGTTTGAAACCCTCAGCGGGGCCCACAGTCCAACTGCCATGGAGTCCACTCTGTGAAAGCACTCTGTGAAAGCGGGCAAGCCGTCTTGTCACGAGCATCTCGGTTCTCGCAGTGAGAACCGTTGGCGACCCTGTGCTGGGACTGTGCGGCAAGCGTCTTCTACTCAAGACGTGTGTCCACGTGCACTTGGGGGAAAACGTCTTTGAACAGACACCTCGTCTCCCCACGTTCCAAGTGTTTGGAGACCTAGGCGGGGCACCGTGGGGATGGTGACCCGCCCTCCATATTGTGAGAGGGCACTGGGGAGAAGCCATCATTCAACGAACATCTTGTTGTTTCCCCGAGTTCGTTTTGAAAACCTACGTGGGGGCCTATGACGAAAAGGCCATTTCCTCCATTCTCGGAAAGCACTTCCGAAGGGATCCCAGCGACTCAAGTAACTGACCTCCTGGATCCCAGAGTTGAACGTGTTTGAAATCCTATGCGGAGAACCACGTGGAAGGGGACCTTTTCCCCACCGGTGAAGGACTCGTGTGGAGAAAACGTATGCCAGCTACCGTCACGTGTCAGTACCTTCGAAAGGATGGATAACGTATGGGGGGGGGGGGGGGCCCAGGCGGAAAGTTCCCGACACTCATCTGGGTCGAAGTGCCCTTTGGCGAAACCGTTCTTCAGCTAACATCTTGTATCACTCCCGGAGAAGCGTTGGACAGCCTATGCAGGGAACCGTGTGACAAGTGACCTGTATTCGGTCCTCTGAAAGAGCGCTGGGCAGAACCCGTGTCGGAACCGACACCTTGTTTGACTTCGAACACTGCGAAGACGCAGTCTGACCTGTACACTCAGGGCCAGAGAGTCCTCTATGAGAATCAAGAGTGTGGGAACCACATCTTTCCGCTAACGTCTCCATGCTCCGCCTTGGAAGAGGCGGAACACGGACGTGAGGCTTAGAGCGAAAGCGCCATACGCGCAGCGGGGTCCCACGGCACTTGGCGGTTACGTGGTTTCAAGTGACATCTTGTGTCCCTGCGCGGGAATTGTTTGAAATTCCACACGGCCAACGATGGGGAAGGTGTCCTTTCCGCGACGGTGCGTAGGCACAGTGGGGAGCAACCTTGTTCAAACTAACACCTTGCTTGTTTCCCAAAGGCAGATCTGTTGGCAAACCGGGGGGCGGGCGCGGGGGGGGGGGGGAGGGGCGGGGAGGGAGGGCCCAGATAGACCGAGAGTGCCACACACTCAATTCTGTGAAACAACACAATGGGGAAACCGTCCTTCCACGATCGCCTCGTTTCGCCAAGTTGGAAATGTCCGTATCCCTACGCGTGGCACACGAGCTATGGGCCGTCTACTCGACTCCGTGAAGGAACACTGTGGGCACACCGTCTCGCAGCTACCAACAGGTTTGACGATGTCAGAAATGTTTCCAACGGTATGCGGGGCTAGGCAGCAAGTGCCCTATAGGAAACGCTAGGAAGAGACGCCGTGGTGAGCCAGTCTTTCCAACAAGAGCTCCCGTGACGAAGTGAGCCCGGTGTGCAAACCTAGGCGGGGCCCACAAGGTGAGCGCCACACACGCAAATTTGCCAAAGGACACTGTGCGACAAGCAACTCTTCACCGACATCTTGTCTCACAAAGTTAGAAGTGGGTGCACCCCTAGGCAGGGACGCTGCCCAAAGTGCCAGCTGCTCAACCCGGCCAAACTGCACCTGGGGAAAATCATCTTTCAGGTACGATGTGGCAGAGCTTCCTTCGAACTGTCAGAAATGCAAAGCGGGTCCCGGTGGGGAAAGTGACACATGCCAGCCCACTGGGAAAGAATGCTGTGGAGAAACCGTCCTTCGAGGAGACTCTTGTTTCCCTCTGCGACAACCGTTGGCAAACTTCTGTGGGGCTCTGAAGCATGTGCCTGCCGTTTACGCGATTCTGTGAAACAAGACAGCGGGCCAACCAGCCTTCGTCTAACGTCTCGTGGCATTGATACCGTTGGAAGTGTGGGAAATCCTAGGCGGCGCCCACAAGCTCGTTGCCCCTAGACTCAACCCTGGGCAAGAACACTGTGGGCAAACCACCCTTTCCCTAAACGTCGTGCGTCTCCCCGTTACCACTGTTGGAAAACCTGTGCCGGGACTGTGCGGACCGTCTCCTACACGCCACTCTGTCCGGGGGCACTCGGGCGATACTTCACTCAAACTCAGGTCTTTTCTCCCCACGTTACAAGTGTTGAGAAGCCTATGCGGGGAACCATGGGGAAGGTGACCGTCACTCGATATTGTGAGAGGGGACTTTGGAGAACCCATCTTTGAAGGAAAAGCTTGGGTCCCGACGTGACACCTGTGAGGAGACTGAAGCGGGCCCGAGGGAGACAGTGCCATTTCCTCCATGCTGTGAAACAGCCCGGTGGGCATAGCACCCTTCCTCCGACGTCTCGTGGCACCGATGTGGAAGCGTGGGAAATCCTGCGCGGCGCCCCCAAGCTCACTGCCGTAGACTCGACTCTGTGAAAGAACACTGTGGGCAACCCACCTTTTCCCTAACATCGTGTTTCCCTCAGTTACAACCGTTGGAAAACCTGTGCCGGGACTGTGCGGGCAGTCTCCTGTACTCAGCGCTGTCCCCCTGCACGTGGGGGAAATCGTCTCTCGACCAACGTCTTGTCTCCCTCCGTGACACGTGTTTGTTTGAAGACTCATGCGGGGAACCACCTGGAAGGTGAACTTTCCTCGATATGGAGAGACGATACCGTGGAGAAACCCTTTAGCTCAAGGAACGTCTTGTTTCCGTATGGGACAACTGTGTGAAAACGTATGTGGGACCTAGGAGGGAAGGGCCTGCCCTATCCTCCTCTCGGTGACACAACACACTGGGCCAACCATCCTTCGTCTAGCGTCTCGTTTCTCTAAGTTGGAAGTGTCGGAAACCCGACGCGGCTTCCAGAGCGGATTGCGCTGTACTCAAGTCTGTGAAAGAACACTGTGGGCAAACCACCTTTTCCCGAACATCTTGCTGCTCTCAGTCAGAACTGTTGGAAAACCTGCGCTGGGACTCTGCGGAAAGAGCCACATACTCAAGTCTGTCCCACTGCACATGGGGGCGAACGTCGCTCCAGTCACGTCTTTTCTTTCCTACGTGACACGTGTTTGGAAACCTAGGCAGGGAACCATGGGCAAGGTGACCTTGGCTCGATATGGGGAGAGGGAACTTGGGAGGACCCATCTTTCGGGGAAAAGCTTGTGTCACGACGTGAAAACTGTTTGAAAACTCCAGCGGGACCTAGGAAAAGGTGCCATTGACACAGTTCTGGGAAACAACACTGTGGGCCAACCATCCCTCGCCCCACATGTCGTGTCACCAAGTTGGAAGTGTTTGAAACCCTCAGCGGGGCCCACAGTCCAACTGCCATGGAGTCCACTCTGTGAAAGCACTCTGTGAAAGCGGGCAAGCCGTCTTGTCACGAGCATCTCGGTTCTCGCAGTGAGAACCGTTGGCGACCCTGTGCTGGGACTGTGCGGCAAGCGTCTTCTACTCAAGACGTGTGTCCACGTGCACTTGGGGGAAAACGTCTTTGAACAGACACCTCGTCTCCCCACGTTCCAAGTGTTTGGAGACCTAGGCGGGGCACCGTGGGGATGGTGACCCGCCCTCCATATTGTGAGAGGGCACTGGGGAGAAGCCATCATTCAACGAACATCTTGTTGTTTCCCCGAGTTCGTTTTGAAAACCTACGTGGGGGCCTATGACGAAAAGGCCATTTCCTCCATTCTCGGAAAGCACTTCCGAAGGGATCCCAGCGACTCAAGTAACTGACCTCCTGGATCCCAGAGTTGAACGTGTTTGAAATCCTATGCGGAGAACCACGTGGAAGGGGACCTTTTCCCCACCGGTGAAGGACTCGTGTGGAGAAAACGTATGCCAGCTACCGTCACGTGTCAGTACCTTCGAAAGGATGGATAACGTATGGGGGGGGGGGGGGGCCCAGGCGGAAAGTTCCCGACACTCATCTGGGTCGAAGTGCCCTTTGGCGAAACCGTTCTTCAGCTAACATCTTGTATCACTCCCGGAGAAGCGTTGGACAGCCTATGCAGGGAACCGTGTGACAAGTGACCTGTATTCGGTCCTCTGAAAGAGCGCTGGGCAGAACCCGTGTCGGAACCGACACCTTGTTTGACTTCGAACACTGCGAAGACGCAGTCTGACCTGTACACTCAGGGCCAGAGAGTCCTCTATGAGAATCAAGAGTGTGGGAACCACATCTTTCCGCTAACGTCTCCATGCTCCGCCTTGGAAGAGGCGGAACACGGACGTGAGGCTTAGAGCGAAAGCGCCATACGCGCAGCGGGGTCCCACGGCACTTGGCGGTTACGTGGTTTCAAGTGACATCTTGTGTCCCTGCGCGGGAATTGTTTGAAATTCCACACGGCCAACGATGGGGAAGGTGTCCTTTCCGCGACGGTGCGTAGGCACAGTGGGGAGCAACCTTGTTCAAACTAACACCTTGCTTGTTTCCCAAAGGCAGATCTGTTGGCAAACCGGGGGGCGGGCGCGGGGGGGGGGGGGAGGGGCGGGGAGGGAGGGCCCAGATAGACCGAGAGTGCCACACACTCAATTCTGTGAAACAACACAATGGGGAAACCGTCCTTCCACGATCGCCTCGTTTCGCCAAGTTGGAAATGTCCGTATCCCTACGCGTGGCACACGAGCTATGGGCCGTCTACTCGACTCCGTGAAGGAACACTGTGGGCACACCGTCTCGCAGCTACCAACAGGTTTGACGATGTCAGAAATGTTTCCAACGGTATGCGGGGCTAGGCAGCAAGTGCCCTATAGGAAACGCTAGGAAGAGACGCCGTGGTGAGCCAGTCTTTCCAACAAGAGCTCCCGTGACGAAGTGAGCCCGGTGTGCAAACCTAGGCGGGGCCCACAAGGTGAGCGCCACACACGCAAATTTGCCAAAGGACACTGTGCGACAAGCAACTCTTCACCGACATCTTGTCTCACAAAGTTAGAAGTGGGTGCACCCCTAGGCAGGGACGCTGCCCAAAGTGCCAGCTGCTCAACCCGGCAAACTGCAC
Source organism: Prionailurus viverrinus (assembly GCF_022837055.1). Taxonomy (NCBI): domain Eukaryota; kingdom Metazoa; phylum Chordata; class Mammalia; order Carnivora; family Felidae; genus Prionailurus; species Prionailurus viverrinus. Next base: position 20,840 of record NW_025927555.1, read on the forward strand.
CTGGGGAAAATCATCTTTCAGGTACGATGTGGCAGAGCTTCCTTCGAACTGTCAGAAATGCAAAGCGGGTCCCGGTGGGGAAAGTGACACATGCCAGCCCACTGGAAAGAATGCTGTGGAGAAACCGTCCTTCGAGGAGACTCTTGTTTCCCTCTGCGACAACCGTTGGCAAACTTCTGTGGGGCTCTGAAGCATGTGCCTGCCGTTTACGCGATTCTGTGAAACAAGACAGCGGGCCAACCAGCCTTCGTCTAACGTCTCGTGGCATTGATACCGTTGGAAGTGTGGGAAATCCTAGGCGGCGCCCACAAGCTCGTTGCCCCTAGACTCAACCCTGGGCAAGAACACTGTGGGCAAACCACCCTTTCCCTAAACGTCGTGCGTCTCCCCGTTACCACTGTTGGAAAACCTGTGCCGGGACTGTGCGGACCGTCTCCTACACGCCACTCTGTCCGGGGGCACTCGGGCGATACTTCACTCAAACTCAGGTCTTTTCTCCCCACGTTACAAGTGTTGAGAAGCCTATGCGGGGAACCATGGGGAAGGTGACCGTCACTCGATATTGTGAGAGGGGACTTTGGAGAACCCATCTTTGAAGGAAAAGCTTGGGTCCCGACGTGACACCTGTGAGGAGACTGAAGCGGGCCCGAGGGAGACAGTGCCATTTCCTCCATGCTGTGAAACAGCCCGGTGGGCATAGCACCCTTCCTCCGACGTCTCGTGGCACCGATGTGGAAGCGTGGGAAATCCTGCGCGGCGCCCCCAAGCTCACTGCCGTAGACTCGACTCTGTGAAAGAACACTGTGGGCAACCCACCTTTTCCCTAACATCGTGTTTCCCTCAGTTACAACCGTTGGAAAACCTGTGCCGGGACTGTGCGGGCAGTCTCCTGTACTCAGCGCTGTCCCCCTGCACGTGGGGGAAATCGTCTCTCGACCAACGTCTTGTCTCCCTCCGTGACACGTGTTGTTTGAAGACTCATGCGGGGAACCACCTGGAAGGTGAACTTTCCTCGATATGGAGAGACGATACCGTGGAGAAACCCTTTAGCTCAAGGAACGTCTTGTTTCCGTATGGGACAACTGTGTGAAAACGTATGTGGGACCTAGGAGGGAAGGGCCTGCCCTATCCTCCTCTCGGTGACACAACACACTGGGCCAACCATCCTTCGTCTAGCGTCTCGTTTCTCTAAGTTGGAAGTGTCGGAAACCCGACGCGGCTTCCAGAGCGGATTGCGCTGTACTCAAGTCTGTGAAAGAACACTGTGGGCAAACACCTTTTCCCGAACATCTTGCTGCTCTCAGTCAGAACTGTTGGAAAACCTGCGCTGGGACTCTGCGGAAAGAGCCACATACTCAAGTCTGTCCCACTGCACATGGGGGCGAACGTCGCTCCAGTCACGTCTTTTCTTTCCTACGTGACACGTGTTTGGAAACCTAGGCAGGGAACCATGGGCAAGGTGACCTTGGCTCGATATGGGAGAGGGAACTTGGGAGGACCCATCTTTCGGGGAAAAGCTTGTGTCACGACGTGAAAACTGTTTGAAAACTCCAGCGGGACCTAGGAAAAGGTGCCATTGACACAGTTCTGGGAAACAACACTGTGGGCCAACCATCCCTCGCCCCACATGTCGTGTCACCAAGTTGGAAGTGTTTGAAACCCTCAGCGGGCCCACAGTCCAACTGCCATGGAGTCCACTCTGTGAAAGCACTCTGTGAAAGCGGGCAAGCCGTCTTGTCACGAGCATCTCGGTTCTCGCAGTGAGAACCGTTGGCGACCCTGTGCTGGGACTGTGCGGCAAGCGTCTTCTACTCAAGACGTGTGTCCACGTGCACTTGGGGGAAAACGTCTTTGAACAGACACCTCGTCTCCCCACGTTCCAAGTGTTTGGAGACCTAGGCGGGGCACCGTGGGATGGTGACCCGCCCTCCATATTGTGAGAGGGCACTGGGGAGAAGCCATCATTCAACGAACATCTTGTTGTTTCCCCGAGTTCGTTTTGAAAACCTACGTGGGGGCCTATGACGAAAAGGCCATTTCCTCCATTCTCGGAAAGCACTTCCGAAGGGATCCCAGCGACTCAAGTAACTGACCTCCTGGATCCCAGAGTTGAACGTGTTTGAAATCCTATGCGGAGAACCACGTGGAAGGGACCTTTTCCCCACCGGTGAAGGACTCGTGTGGAGAAAACGTATGCCAGCTACCGTCACGTGTCAGTACCTTCGAAAGGATGGATAACGTATGGGGGGGGGGGGGGGGCCCAGGCGGAAAGTTCCCGACACTCATCTGGGTCGAAGTGCCCTTTGGCGAAACCGTTCTTCAGCTAACATCTTGTATCACTCCCGGAGAAGCGTTGGACAGCCTATGCAGGGAACCGTGTGACAAGTGACCTGTATTCGGTCCTCTGAAAGAGCGCTGGGCAGAACCCGTGTCGGAACCGACACCTTGTTTGACTTCGAACACTGCGAAGACGCAGTCTGACCTGTACACTCAGGGCCAGAGAGTCCTCTATGAGAATCAAGAGTGTGGGAACCACATCTTTCCGCTAACGTCTCCATGCTCCGCCTTGGAAGAGGCGGAACACGGACGTGAGGCTTAGAGCGAAAGCGCCATACGCGCAGCGGGGTCCCACGGCACTTGGCGGTTACGTGTTTCAAGTGACATCTTGTGTCCCTGCGCGGGAATTGTTTGAAATTCCACACGGCCAACGATGGGGAAGGTGTCCTTTCCGCGACGGTGCGTAGGCACAGTGGGAGCAACCTTGTTCAAACTAACACCTTGCTTGTTTCCCAAAGGCAGATCTGTTGGCAAACCGGGGGGGCGGGCGCGGGGGGGGGGGGGAGGGGCGGGGAGGGAGGGCCCAGATAGACCGAGAGTGCCACACACTCAATTCTGTGAAACAACACAATGGGGAAACCGTCCTTCCACGATCGCCTCGTTTCGCCAAGTTGGAAATGTCCGTATCCCTACGCGTGGCACACGAGCTATGGGCCGTCTACTCGACTCCGTGAAGGAACACTGTGGGCACACCGTCTCGCAGCTACCAACAGGTTTGACGATGTCAGAAATGTTTCCAACGGTATGCGGGGCTAGGCAGCAAGTGCCCTATAGGAAACGCTAGGAGAGACGCCGTGGTGAGCCAGTCTTTCCAACAAGAGCTCCCGTGACGAAGTGAGCCCGGTGTGCAAACCTAGGCGGGGCCCACAAGGTGAGCGCCACACACGCAAATTTGCCAAAGGACACTGTGCGACAAGCAACTCTTCACCGACATCTTGTCTCACAAAGTTAGAAGTGGGTGCACCCCTAGGCAGGGACGCTGCCCAAAGTGCCAGCTGCTCAACCCGGCCAAACTGCACCTGGGGAAAATCATCTTTCAGGTACGATGTGGCAGAGCTTCCTTCGAACTGTCAGAAATGCAAAGCGGGTCCCGGTGGGGAAAGTGACACATGCCAGCCCACTGGGAAAGAATGCTGTGGAGAAACCGTCCTTCGAGGAGACTCTTGTTTCCCTCTGCGACAACCGTTGGCAAACTTCTGTGGGGCTCTGAAGCATGTGCCTGCCGTTTACGCGATTCTGTGAAACAAGACAGCGGGCCAACCAGCCTTCGTCTAACGTCTCGTGGCATTGATACCGTTGGAAGTGTGGGAAATCCTAGGCGGCGCCCACAAGCTCGTTGCCCCTAGACTCAACCCTGGGCAAGAACACTGTGGGCAAACCACCCTTTCCCTAAACGTCGTGCGTCTCCCCGTTACCACTGTTGGAAAACCTGTGCCGGGACTGTGCGGACCGTCTCCTACACGCCACTCTGTCCGGGGGCACTCGGGCGATACTTCACTCAAACTCAGGTCTTTTCTCCCCACGTTACAAGTGTTGAGAAGCCTATGCGGGGAACCATGGGGAAGGTGACCGTCACTCGATATTGTGAGAGGGGACTTTGGAGAACCCATCTTTGAAGGAAAAGCTTGGGTCCCGACGTGACACCTGTGAGGAGACTGAAGCGGGCCCGAGGGAGACAGTGCCATTTCCTCCATGCTGTGAAACAGCCCGGTGGGCATAGCACCCTTCCTCCGACGTCTCGTGGCACCGATGTGGAAGCGTGGGAAATCCTGCGCGGCGCCCCCAAGCTCACTGCCGTAGACTCGACTCTGTGAAAGAACACTGTGGGCAACCCACCTTTTCCCTAACATCGTGTTTCCCTCAGTTACAACCGTTGGAAAACCTGTGCCGGGACTGTGCGGGCAGTCTCCTGTACTCAGCGCTGTCCCCCTGCACGTGGGGGAAATCGTCTCTCGACCAACGTCTTGTCTCCCTCCGTGACACGTGTTTTGTTTGAAGACTCATGCGGGGAACCACCTGGAAGGTGAACTTTCCTCGATATGGAGAGACGATACCGTGGAGAAACCCTTTAGCTCAAGGAACGTCTTGTTTCCGTATGGGACAACTGTGTGAAAACGTATGTGGGACCTAGGAGGGAAGGGCCTGCCCTATCCTCCTCTCGGTGACACAACACACTGGGCCAACCATCCTTCGTCTAGCGTCTCGTTTCTCTAAGTTGGAAGTGTCGGAAACCCGACGCGGCTTCCAGAGCGGATTGCGCTGTACTCAAGTCTGTGAAAGAACACTGTGGGCAAACCACCTTTTCCCGAACATCTTGCTGCTCTCAGTCAGAACTGTTGGAAAACCTGCGCTGGGACTCTGCGGAAAGAGCCACATACTCAAGTCTGTCCCACTGCACATGGGGGCGAACGTCGCTCCAGTCACGTCTTTTCTTTCCTACGTGACACGTGTTTGGAAACCTAGGCAGGGAACCATGGGCAAGGTGACCTTGGCTCGATATGGGGAGAGGGAACTTGGAGGACCCATCTTTCGGGGAAAAGCTTGTGTCACGACGTGAAAACTGTTTGAAAACTCCAGCGGGACCTAGGAAAAGGTGCCATTGACACAGTTCTGGGAAACAACACTGTGGGCCAACCATCCCTCGCCCCACATGTCGTGTCACCAAGTTGGAAGTGTTTGAAACCCTCAGCGGGGCCCACAGTCCAACTGCCATGGAGTCCACTCTGTGAAAGCACTCTGTGAAAGCGGGCAAGCCGTCTTGTCACGAGCATCTCGGTTCTCGCAGTGAGAACCGTTGGCGACCCTGTGCTGGGACTGTGCGGCAAGCGTCTTCTACTCAAGACGTGTGTCCACGTGCACTTGGGGGAAAACGTCTTTGAACAGACACCTCGTCTCCCCACGTTCCAAGTGTTTGGAGACCTAGGCGGGGCACCGTGGGGATGGTGACCCGCCCTCCATATTGTGAGAGGGCACTGGGGAGAAGCCATCATTCAACGAACATCTTGTTGTTTCCCCGAGTTCGTTTTGAAAACCTACGTGGGGGCCTATGACGAAAAGGCCATTTCCTCCATTCTCGGAAAGCACTTCCGAAGGGATCCCAGCGACTCAAGTACTGACCTCCTGGATCCCAGAGTTGAACGTGTTTGAAATCCTATGCGGAGAACCACGTGGAAGGGGACCTTTTCCCCACCGGTGAAGGACTCGTGTGGAGAAAACGTATGCCAGCTACCGTCACGTGTCAGTACCTTCGAAAGGATGGATAACGTATGGGGGGGGGGGGGGGGGGCCCAGGCGGAAAGTTCCCGACACTCATCTGGGTCGAAGTGCCCTTTGGCGAAACCGTTCTTCAGCTAACATCTTGTATCACTCCCGGAGAAGCGTTGGACAGCCTATGCAGGGAACCGTGTGACAAGTGACCTGTATTCGGTCCTCTGAAAGAGCGCTGGGCAGAACCCGTGTCGGAACCGACACCTTGTTTGACTTCGAACACTGCGAAGACGCAGTCTGACCTGTACACTCAGGGCCAGAGAGTCCTCTATGAGAATCAAGAGTGTGGGAACCACATCTTTCCGCTAACGTCTCCATGCTCCGCCTTGGAAGAGGCGGAACACGGACGTGAGGCTTAGAGCGAAAGCGCCATACGCGCAGCGGGGTCCCACGGCACTTGGCGGTTACGTGGTTTCAAGTGACATCTTGTGTCCCTGCGCGGGAATTGTTTGAAATTCCACACGGCCAACGATGGGGAAGGTGTCCTTTCCGCGACGGTGCGTAGGCACAGTGGGGAGCAACCTTGTTCAAACTAACACCTTGCTTGTTTCCCAAAGGCAGATCTGTTGGCAAACCGGGGGGCGGGCGCGGGGGGGGGGGGGAGGGGCGGGGAGGGAGGGCCCAGATAGACCGAGAGTGCCACACACTCAATTCTGTGAAACAACACAATGGGGAAACCGTCCTTCCACGATCGCCTCGTTTCGCCAAGTTGGAAATGTCCGTATCCCTACGCGTGGCACACGAGCTATGGGCCGTCTACTCGACTCCGTGAAGGAACACTGTGGGCACACCGTCTCGCAGCTACCAACAGGTTTGACGATGTCAGAAATGTTTCCAACGGTATGCGGGGCTAGGCAGCAAGTGCCCTATAGGAAACGCTAGGAAGAGACGCCGTGGTGAGCCAGTCTTTCCAACAAGAGCTCCCGTGACGAAGTGAGCCCGGTGTGCAAACCTAGGCGGGGCCCACAAGGTGAGCGCCACACACGCAAATTTGCCAAAGGACACTGTGCGACAAGCAACTCTTCACCGACATCTTGTCTCACAAAGTTAGAAGTGGTGCACCCCTAGGCAGGGACGCTGCCCAAAGTGCCAGCTGCTCAACCCGGCCAAACTGCACCTGGGGAAAATCATCTTTCAGGTACGATGTGGCAGAGCTTCCTTCGAACTGTCAGAAATGCAAAGCGGGTCCCGGTGGGGAAAGTGACACATGCCAGCCCACTGGGAAAGAATGCTGTGGAGAAACCGTCCTTCGAGGAGACTCTTGTTTCCCTCTGCGACAACCGTTGGCAAACTTCTGTGGGGCTCTGAAGCATGTGCCTGCCGTTTACCGCGATTCTGTGAAACAAGACAGCGGGCCAACCAGCCTTCGTCTAACGTCTCGTGGCATTGATACCGTTGAAGTGTGGGAAATCCTAGGCGGCGCCCACAAGCTCGTTGCCCCTAGACTCAACCCTGGGCAAGAACACTGTGGGCAAACCACCCTTTCCCTAAACGTCGTGCGTCTCCCCGTTACCACTGTTGGAAAACCTGTGCCGGGACTGTGCGGACCGTCTCCTACACGCCACTCTGTCCGGGGGCACTCGGGCGATACTTCACTCAAACTCAGGTCTTTTCTCCCCACGTTACAAGTGTTGAGAAGCCTATGCGGGGAACCATGGGGAAGGTGACCGTCACTCGATATTGTGAGAGGGGACTTTGGAGAACCCATCTTTGAAGGAAAAGCTTGGGTCCCGACGTGACACCTGTGAGGAGACTGAAGCGGGCCCGAGGGAGACAGTGCCATTTCCTCCATGCTGTGAAACAGCCCGGTGGGCATAGCACCCTTCCTCCGACGTCTCGTGGCACCGATGTGGAAGCGTGGGAAATCCTGCGCGGCGCCCCAAGCTCACTGCCGTAGACTCGACTCTGTGAAAGAACACTGTGGGCAACCCACCTTTTCCCTAACATCGTGTTTCCCTCAGTTACAACCGTTGGAAAACCTGTGCCGGGACTGTGCGGGCAGTCTCCTGTACTCAGCGCTGTCCCCCTGCACGTGGGGGAAATCGTCTCTCGACCAACGTCTTGTCTCCCTCCGTGACACGTGTTTGTTTGAAGACTCATGCGGGGAACCACCTGGAAGGTGAACTTTCCTCGATATGGAGAGACGATACCGTGGAGAAACCCTTTAGCTCAAGGAACGTCTTGTTTCCGTATGGGACAACTGTGTGAAAACGTATGTGGGACCTAGGAGGGAAGGGCCTGCCCTATCCTCCTCTCGGTGACACAACACACTGGGCCAACCATCCTTCGTCTAGCGTCTCGTTTCTCTAAGTTGGAAGTGTCGGAAACCCGACGCGGCTTCCAGAGCGGATTGCGCTGTACTCAAGTCTGTGAAAGAACACTGTGGGCAAACCACCTTTTCCCGAACATCTTGCTGCTCTCAGTCAGAACTGTTGGAAAACCTGCGCTGGGACTCTGCGGAAAGAGCCACATACTCAAGTCTGTCCCACTGCACATGGGGGCGAACGTCGCTCCAGTCACGTCTTTTCTTTCCTACGTGACACGTGTTTGGAAACCTAGGCAGGGAACCATGGGCAAGGTGACCTTGGCTCGATATGGGGAGAGGGAACTTGGGAGGACCCATCTTTCGGGGAAAAGCTTGTGTCACGACGTGAAAACTGTTGAAAACTCCAGCGGGACCTAGGAAAAGGTGCCATTGACACAGTTCTGGGAAACAACACTGTGGGCCAACCATCCCTCGCCCCACATGTCGTGTCACCAAGTTGGAAGTGTTTGAAACCCTCAGCGGGGCCCACAGTCCAACTGCCATGGAGTCCACTCTGTGAAAGCACTCTGTGAAAGCGGGCAAGCCGTCTTGTCACGAGCATCTCGTTCTCGCAGTGAGAACCGTTGGCGACCCTGTGCTGGGACTGTGCGGCAAGCGTCTTCTACTCAAGACGTGTGTCCACGTGCACTTGGGGAAAACGTCTTTGAACAGACACCTCGTCTCCCCACGTTCCAAGTGTTTGGAGACCTAGGCGGGGCACCGTGGGGATGGTGACCCGCCCTCCATATTGTGAGAGGGCACTGGGGAGAAGCCATCATTCAACGAACATCTTGTTGTTTCCCCGAGTTCGTTTTGAAAACCTACGTGGGGGCCTATGACGAAAAGGCCATTTCCTCCATTCTCGGAAAGCACTTCCGAAGGGATCCCAGCGACTCAAGTAACTGACCTCCTGGATCCCAGAGTTGAACGTGTTTGAAATCCTATGCGGAGAACCACGTGGAAGGGGACCTTTTCCCCACCGGTGAAGGACTCGTGTGGAGAAAACGTATGCCAGCTACCGTCACGTGTCAGTACCTTCGAAAGGATGGATAACGTATGGGGGGGGGGGGGGGGGGCCCAGGCGGAAAGTTCCCGACACTCATCTGGGTCGAAGTGCCCTTTGGCGAAACCGTTCTTCAGCTAACATCTTGTATCACTCCCGGAGAAGCGTTGGACAGCCTATGCAGGGAACCGTGTGACAAGTGACCTGTATTCGGTCCTCTGAAAGAGCGCTGGGCAGAACCCGTGTCGGAACCGACACCTTGTTTGACTTCGAACACTGCGAAGACGCAGTCTGACCTGTACACTCAGGGCCAGAGAGTCCTCTATGAGAATCAAGAGTGTGGGAACCACATCTTTCCGCTAACGTCTCCATGCTCCGCCTTGGAAGAGGCGGAACACGGACGTGAGGCTTAGAGCGAAAGCGCCATACGCGCAGCGGGGTCCCACGGCACTTGGCGGTTACGTGGTTTCAAGTGACATCTTGTGTCCCTGCGCGGGAATTGTTTGAAATTCCACACGGCCAACGATGGGGAAGGTGTCCTTTCCGCGACGGTGCGTAGGCACAGTGGGGAGCAACCTTGTTCAAACTAACACCTTGCTTGTTTCCCAAAGGCAGATCTGTTGGCAAACCGGGGGGCGGGCGCGGGGGGGGGGGGAGGGGCGGGGAGGGAGGGCCCAGATAGACCGAGAGTGCCACACACTCAATTCTGTGAAACAACACAATGGGGAAACCGTCCTTCCACGATCGCCTCGTTTCGCCAAGTTGGAAATGTCCGTATCCCTACGCGTGGCACACGAGCTATGGGCCGTCTACTCGACTCCGTGAAGGAACACTGTGGGCACACCGTCTCGCAGCTACCAACAGGTTTGACGATGTCAGAAATGTTTCCAACGGTATGCGGGGCTAGGCAGCAAGTGCCCTATAGGAAACGCTAGGAAGAGACGCCGTGGTGAGCCAGTCTTTCCAACAAGAGCTCCCGTGACGAAGTGAGCCCGGTGTGCAAACCTAGGCGGGGCCCACAAGGTGAGCGCCACACACGCAAATTTGCCAAAGGACACTGTGCGACAAGCAACTCTTCACCGACATCTTGTCTCACAAAGTTAGAAGTGGGTGCACCCCTAGGCAGGGACGCTGCCCAAAGTGCCAGCTGCTCAACCCGGCCAAACTGCACCTGGGGAAAATCATCTTTCAGGTACGATGTGGCAGAGCTTCCTTCGAACTGTCAGAAATGCAAAGCGGGTCCCGGTGGGGAAAGTGACACATGCCAGCCCACTGGGAAAGAATGCTGTGGAGAAACCGTCCTTCGAGGAGACTCTTGTTTCCCTCTGCGACAACCGTTGGCAAACTTCTGTGGGGCTCTGAAGCATGTGCCTGCCGTTTACGCGATTCTGTGAAACAAGACAGCGGGCCAACCAGCCTTCGTCTAACGTCTCGTGGCATTGATACCGTTGGAAGTGTGGGAAATCCTAGGCGGCGCCCACAAGCTCGTTGCCCCTAGACTCAACCCTGGGCAAGAACACTGTGGGCAAACCACCCTTTCCCTAAACGTCGTGCGTCTCCCCGTTACCACTGTTGGAAAACCTGTGCCGGGACTGTGCGGACCGTCTCCTACACGCCACTCTGTCCGGGGCACTCGGGCGATACTTCACTCAAACTCAGGTCTTTTCTCCCACGTTACAAGTGTTGAGAAGCCTATGCGGGGAACCATGGGGAAGGTGACCGTCACTCGATATTGTGAGAGGGGACTTTGGAGAACCCATCTTTGAAGGAAAAGCTTGGGTCCCGACGTGACACCTGTGAGGAGACTGAAGCGGGCCCGAGGGAGACAGTGCCATTTCCTCCATGCTGTGAAACAGCCCGGTGGGCATAGCACCCTTCCTCCGACGTCTCGTGGCACCGATGTGGAAGCGTGGGAAATCCTGCGCGGCGCCCCAAGCTCACTGCCGTAGACTCGACTCTGTGAAAGAACACTGTGGGCAACCCACCTTTTCCCTAACATCGTGTTTCCCTCAGTTACAACCGTTGGAAAACCTGTGCCGGGACTGTGCGGGCAGTCTCCTGTACTCAGCGCTGTCCCCCTGCACGTGGGGAAATCGTCTCTCGACCAACGTCTTGTCTCCCTCCGTGACACGTGTTTGTTTGAAGACTCATGCGGGGAACCACCTGGAAGGTGAACTTCCTCGATATGGAGAGACGATACCGTGGAGAAACCCTTTAGCTCAAGGAACGTCTTGTTTCCGTATGGGACAACTGTGTGAAAACGTATGTGGGACCTAGGAGGGAAGGGCCTGCCCTATCCTCCTCTCGGTGACACAACACACTGGGCCAACCATCCTTCGTCTAGCGTCTCGTTTCTCTAAGTTGGAAGTGTCGGAAACCCGACGCGGCTTCCAGAGCGGATTGCGCTGTACTCAAGTCTGTGAAAGAACACTGTGGGCAAACCACCTTTTCCCGAACATCTTGCTGCTCTCAGTCAGAACTGTTGGAAAACCTGCGCTGGGACTCTGCGGAAAGAGCCACATACTCAAGTCTGTCCCACTGCACATGGGGGCGAACGTCGCTCCAGTCACGTCTTTTCTTTCCTACGTGACACGTGTTTGGAAACCTAGGCAGGGAACCATGGGCAAGGTGACCTTGGCTCGATATGGGGAGAGGGAACTTGGAGGACCCATCTTTCGGGGAAAAGCTTGTGTCACGACGTGAAAACTGTTTGAAAACTCCAGCGGGACCTAGGAAAAGGTGCCATTGACACAGTTCTGGGAAACAACACTGTGGGCCAACCATCCCTCGCCCCACATGTCGTGTCACCAAGTTGGAAGTGTTTGAAACCCTCAGCGGGGCCCACAGTCCAACTGCCATGGAGTCCACTCTGTGAAAGCACTCTGTGAAAGCGGGCAAGCCGTCTTGTCACGAGCATCTCGGTTCTCGCAGTGAGAACCGTTGGCGACCCTGTGCTGGGACTGTGCGGCAAGCGTCTTCTACTCAAGACGTGTGTCCACGTGCACTTGGGGGAAAACGTCTTTGAACAGACACCTCGTCTCCCCACGTTCCAAGTGTTTGGAGACCTAGGCGGGGCACCGTGGGGATGGTGACCCGCCCTCCATATTGTGAGAGGGCACTGGGGAGAAGCCATCATTCAACGAACATCTTGTTGTTTCCCCGAGTTCGTTTGAAAACCTACGTGGGGGCCTATGACGAAAAGGCCATTTCCTCCATTCTCGGAAAGCACTTCCGAAGGGATCCAGCGACTCAAGTAACTGACCTCCTGGATCCCAGAGTTGAACGTGTTTGAAATCCTATGCGGAGAACCACGTGGAAGGGGACCTTTTCCCCACCGGTGAAGGACTCGTGTGGAGAAAACGTATGCCAGCTACCGTCACGTGTCAGTACCTTCGAAAGGATGGATAACGTATGGGGGGGGGGGGGGGCCCAGGCGGAAAGTTCCCGACACTCATCTGGGTCGAAGTGCCCTTTGGCGAAACCGTTCTTCAGCTAACATCTTGTATCACTCCGGAGAAGCGTTGGACAGCCTATGCAGGGAACCGTGTGACAAGTGACCTGTATTCGGTCCTCTGAAAGAGCGCTGGGCAGAACCCGTGTCGGAACCGACACCTTGTTTGACTTCGAACACTGCGAAGACGCAGTCTGACCTGTACACTCAGGGCCAGAGAGTCCTCTATGAGAATCAAGAGTGTGGGAACCACATCTTTCCGCTAACGTCTCCATGCTCCGCCTTGGAAGAGGCGGAACACGGACGTGAGGCTTAGAGCGAAAGCGCCATACGCGCAGCGGGGTCCCACGGCACTTGGCGGTTACGTGGTTTCAAGTGACATCTTGTGTCCCTGCGCGGGAATTGTTTGAAATTCCACACGGCCAACGATGGGGAAGGTGTCCTTTCCGCGACGGTGCGTAGGCACAGTGGGGAGCAACCTTGTTCAAACTAACACCTTGCTTGTTTCCCAAAGGCAGATCTGTTGGCAAACCGGGGGGCGGGCGCGGGGGGGGGGGGGAGGGGCGGGGAGGGAGGGCCCAGATAGACCGAGAGTGCCACACACTCAATTCTGTGAAACAACACAATGGGAAACCGTCCTTCCACGATCGCCTCGTTTCGCCAAGTTGGAAATGTCCGTATCCCTACGCGTGGCACACGAGCTATGGGCCGTCTACTCGACTCCGTGAAGGAACACTGTGGGCACACCGTCTCGCAGCTACCAACAGGTTTGACGATGTCAGAAATGTTTCCAACGGTATGCGGGGCTAGGCAGCAAGTGCCCTATAGGAAACGCTAGGAAGAGACGCCGTGGTGAGCCAGTCTTTCCAACAAGAGCTCCCGTGACGAAGTGAGCCCGGTGTGCAAACCTAGGCGGGGCCCACAAGGTGAGCGCCACACACGCAAATTTGCCAAAGGACACTGTGCGACAAGCAACTCTTCACCGACATCTTGTCTCACAAAGTTAGAAGTGGGTGCACCCCTAGGCAGGGACGCTGCCCAAAGTGCCAGCTGCTCAACCCGGCCAAACTGCACCTGGGGAAAATCATCTTTCAGGTACGATGTGGCAGAGCTTCCTTCGAACTGTCAGAAATGCAAAGCGGGTCCCGGTGGGGAAAGTGACACATGCCAGCCCACTGGGAAAGAATGCTGTGGAGAAACCGTCCTTCGAGGAGACTCTTGTTTCCCTCTGCGACAACCGTTGGCAAACTTCTGTGGGCTCTGAAGCATGTGCCTGCCGTTTACCGCGATTCTGTGAAACAAGACAGCGGGCCAACCAGCCTTCGTCTAACGTCTCGTGGCATTGATACCGTTGGAAGTGTGGGAAATCCTAGGCGGCGCCCACAAGCTCGTTGCCCCTAGACTCAACCCTGGGCAAGAACACTGTGGGCAAACCACCCTTTCCCTAAACGTCGTGCGTCTCCCCGTTACCACTGTTGGAAAACCTGTGCCGGGACTGTGCGGACCGTCTCCTACACGCCACTCTGTCCGGGGGCACTCGGGCGATACTTCACTCAAACTCAGGTCTTTTCTCCCCACGTTACAAGTGTTGAGAAGCCTATGCGGGGAACCATGGGGAAGGTGACCGTCACTCGATATTGTGAGAGGGGACTTTGGAGAACCCATCTTTGAAGGAAAAGCTTGGGTCCCGACGTGACACCTGTGAGGAGACTGAAGCGGGCCCGAGGGAGACAGTGCCATTTCCTCCATGCTGTGAAACAGCCCGGTGGGCATAGCACCCTTCCTCCGACGTCTCGTGGCACCGATGTGGAAGCGTGGGAAATCCTGCGCGGCGCCCCCAAGCTCACTGCCGTAGACTCGACTCTGTGAAAGAACACTGTGGCAACCCACCTTTTCCCTAACATCGTGTTTCCCTCAGTTACAACCGTTGAAAACCTGTGCCGGGACTGTGCGGGCAGTCTCCTGTACTCAGCGCTGTCCCCCTGCACGTGGGGGAAATCGTCTCTCGACCAACGTCTTGTCTCCCTCCGTGACACGTGTTTGTTGAAGACTCATGCGGGGAACCACCTGGAGGTGAACTTTCCTCGATATGGAGAGACGATACCGTGGAGAAACCCTTTAGCTCAAGGAACGTCTTGTTTCCGTATGGGACAACTGTGTGAAAACGTATGTGGGACCTAGGAGGGAAGGGCCTGCCCTATCCTCCTCTCGGTGACACAACACACTGGGCCAACCATCCTTCGTCTAGCGTCTCGTTTCTCTAAGTTGGAAGTGTCGGAAACCCGACGCGGCTTCCAGAGCGGATTGCGCTGTACTCAAGTCTGTGAAAGAACACTGTGGGCAAACCACCTTTTCCCGAACATCTTGCTGCTCTCAGTCAGAACTGTTGGAAACCTGCGCTGGGACTCTGCGGAAAGAGCCACATACTCAAGTCTGTCCCACTGCACATGGGGGCGAACGTCGCTCCAGTCACGTCTTTTCTTTCCTACGTGACACGTGTTTGGAAACCTAGGCAGGGAACCATGGGCAAGGTGACCTTGGCTCGATATGGGGAGAGGGAACTTGGGAGGACCCATCTTTCGGGGAAAAGCTTGTGTCACGACGTGAAAACTGTTTGAAAACTCCAGCGGGACCTAGGAAAAGGTGCCATTGACACAGTTCTGGAAACAACACTGTGGGCCAACCATCCCTCGCCCCACATGTCGTGTCACCAAGTTGGAAGTGTTTGAAACCCTCAGCGGGGCCACAGTCCAACTGCCATGGAGTCCACTCTGTGAAAGCACTCTGTGAAAGCGGGCAAGCCGTCTTGTCACGAGCATCTCGGTTCTCGCAGTGAGAACCGTTGGCGACCCTGTGCTGGGACTGTGCGGCAAGCGTCTTCTACTCAAGACGTGTGTCCACGTGCACTTGGGGGAAAACGTCTTTGAACAGACACCTCGTCTCCCCACGTTCCAAGTGTTTGGAGACCTAGGCGGGGCACCGTGGGGATGGTGACCCGCCCTCCATATTGTGAGAGGGCACTGGGGAGAAGCCATCATTCAACGAACATCTTGTTGTTTCCCCGAGTTCGTTTTGAAAACCTACGTGGG
>NW_025927556.1:5000-7500 GCF_022837055.1 Prionailurus viverrinus
GATGGCTCTCTGCTCCGTCGGGGGGGGTCCGTCCCCCCGGGCCCGTCTTCCTGCCTTGCGCGCCTCTCTTCTTGCCCTAGCCTGCCAGACCTTTACCCCCCCTTCCTTAAGCCCTCCCTTCAGGCCCCGGGTCCGGTCCGGGTCCGGCTTTCCGTCTCCTTCCCCGCCTCCTCCCCGAACCGCCACCCCCACGCCCTTGCCCGCTCGTGCCCCGCTTCCCGCCGCAGCCCCCCTCCCGCAGGGGGGGGCCTGGGCCGCGGGTGCGGGGGAGGGGACGGTGAGGGTTGGTCGGTGCCACGGGGAAGGTGTTGCTCGGAAGTGAGGGCGGGGCCGGGGCCGGTCGGCCCTGGTGGCCCTGGATGGGGGGGGGAGGAGAAGGGTCGTGTGGGGGTCGTGGGGGCGGGGTGGAAGCGGGGGGCGTCGGGCGGCGGCGGTCCTGTGGGGGCGGGTTAGCCCCGTCGGAGCCTCCGTCACGGGCCGGCAGCGTCGGGGCTCTCGGTTTGCCCTTATGTGGGTCTGGCCGCGGCCCCGGGGGGGTCGGCGTCGAGGTGGTTGGCGGTGTTGCGGGCTGCTCCCTCGTCCCCCACCCACCTCGCCCGCCTCCACCCTGTCCAGGTACCTAGCGCGTCCCGGCGCGGAGGTTTAAAGACCCTTGGGGGGTCGCCCGTCCGCCTCGGGTCGGGGGCGGTCGGGCCCGTGGGGAGCCGTGGAGGCTGGTCTTCCCGTGTCTCCTCCAGACTCCGCTGCCCGCCCCCTGCCGCGCCCCAGGCCGGGGTGCCGCCGCGCTTGCGCCCACGCCACGGCCCTCCCCGGTTGCCGGGAGGGGGCTTGCCCGGCGGCTGCCGGGTGGTGCGTGAGCGTGTGCGTGTGCGTGCGCCCCGTGTCCCTTGGGGGTGTGTGTGGGGGGAGGGGACAGGCGGGAACCCCCTGGGCGCCTGTGGGGTTGTTCCGAGCTCGCCCCGCGCGTCCGCGTGGCGGGGCGGGCTTGCCGGACTTGCCCTGTCGTTCCAACCCTTCCGACCTCTCGGAGTCTGGTCTTTGTTGTCTCTTGCTGGCCGGCCGGAGGCACCCTTCGGGGATGTGCTGTGCCAGGTTGGGGGGGCGCCCCTTTTTGGGGTTGGCCCTCCCGGCGATCACAAAAACTCGTACGACTCTTAGCGGTGGATCACTCGGCTCGTGCGTCGATGAAGAACGCAGCTAGCTGCGAGAATTAATGTGAATTGCAGGACACATTGATCATCGACACTTCGAACGCACTTGCGGCCCCGGGTTCCTCCCGGGGCTACGCCTGTCTGAGCGTCGCTTGCCGATCAATCGCCTCCCCCGGGTGGGTGTCTCTCCCGGGGGTATGGCGCGGCTGGGGGTTCCCTCGCAGGGCCCGCCCTGCCGGTGCCGGCGCCCGCCCCGCCCGAGGGCGCCCCGCCACGCCCGCCTGCGCGGCGGTACGGTGTGCGGGGTCGTCCGCGGGCCGGGGACAGGGTCGTCCTGGCCGCCGGGCCCTCCGTCCCCCTAAGTGCAGACGACGGTGGCCGCCGCTGCCGGCCCTCCCTCCTTCCTCCTCCTTCTCCTCCTCCCCGCCCCCTCCCCGGCCCCGTGTGTCCGGTCCCCGCCGCCTCCCTCAGCCCCCCCCTCCCGCCCCCGCCTCGCCCCGCCGGGTCCGCTCGGCGGTGACGCGTGTGTGGGACGTGGGAGGGCATGGGACGGGGGTGGGGCTGGGGGCCGGCGCCCGTGGGGCGGTGGTGGGGGGTGGTTGGGGGGGAAAGGTGTGTGTGTGTGGGGGGGAGAGGCCGAGGCCGGTCGCCGCCCGCGAGAAAAGGGAAGGGCGAGGAGAGCTCGCACCCGAGGGCCGTGGCCGCCGCCGCGGTCCCTCTGGGGGAGATCCCTCGTGCCGCACGCGGTCTTTGGGATCGCCGCCCGGGTCTCGGGAGGGTTTTGCGGTGCCCCGTGCCGCGCGGTCCCGTGGGCCGTCGTGGGGGGTGGAGGTGCGGATCTGGAGCGCCGTCGGTCTCGCCGCCTTGCCCCAGGCGGTGACCGTGGCGGTCGGGCCGTGGCCCCCTCCTCTCCCGGTCCGCGGCCATGCGTCCGGGGCCCGAGCCGCGGCCCCGCCCCGGCTCCCCGCTGGCGATCCCGGCCCCCTTTGCCCTGTCGGGGCGGCTCGCGCCGAGGCCGAGTCGCGCGCGGGGCTGCGCCCCGGGGATGCGTGCCCCGGCGGCGGCCCGCGGGACGCCGCGGCGTCGCCCGCCGCTGCGCGCTTCCCCCCGGGTTGCGGCCGCGCCGCACTGCGTGCCCCGAGCCCGCGTTGTCGCGGGGGCGGTGTGGTTCTCCGCGGGGGTTTCCGTGGTTGGAGGCGTGCCGCGCCGTCCGCCGGCCCCGGCCGGGGGCCGCGGCGGGAGCGCGCGCGGGGCACGTGGGACGTGTGGGGGGGGGGGAAGGCCGGGTGTGCCGCGTAGGGGGGAAAAAGGGCCGGCGGTCGGGGGCGACCGCCGCGCTCGGACCCCCC
>NW_025927556.1:15000-36286 GCF_022837055.1 Prionailurus viverrinus
TGCGGATCTGAGACCCGAGGTCGACCGGCACACCGCGGACCGGCACGCTGGGGGCCAGGGACACGGTCACCTGAGCCCCGAGTCCCGACCCCTTAGCCCCGGGGTCGACCCGAACCCCGGTTGCCTGAGTGCCCGGGACTCGAGGAGACCCGAGTTCTACCAGCACGGCCGAGCCCCGTGACCTGGGATCTGCGGAGCTGGGGGTCCGTTGACCTGGTCCCCGAGGTTGACCGGCACGCTGGACTCCGCCGCGGCCGTCTACCCCAAAGTTTAGGAAACCCGTGGATCGCTAGCGACTCTGGGCCCGGTGAGGTCGGCCACCCGAGTCCCCGGGTTCGATGACGAGCGTTGACCCGCTGCCCCCCGGCGCCACCGCCCTGGCCCACGCCTGTCCTTTCTTCCCGTGATTTTTTTTTTTTTTTTCCTCCCACCTCCACTCCTGTCGCCGCTTCCCCCGATCGGATCGGCCCCGCCTTCGTTTGCGTTACTATCCTGGACACCCGTTTCTTTCGTTGTAGCACTGGTGGGGGCTGCGTGACGGCGAGACGACGACCATCCACAGACGGTATCTGGTGGCAGGAAGGAGGGTCTCGGTTAGGCGTCCGTTCGATCCACAGAGCCCTCTTGGTGCGCCCTCCGTTCCGTGTCCCCCTCCCCCCACCCCAGCCGGGAAACGCTACTGACCCAGGTGCCTGGGGACGAGGCCGTGCGCCGGCGAGGCAGGTGCTGCGTCCCGGCCGCTCTGCTGCGATCGGCCCGTAGTCGTCACACACGGACTCCCTCACTCCACCACCGTGGTGCCCGGACGCCCCCTGCCTGTTGGTCGCTTTTATACTACCCAAAGAGGTCGACGGGGTGGGCGGTGGGGCTTGAGGAAGCTGTCTGGGAGTACATGGATGGAAATAGGAACAGTTGTAGTTAGAAGGAATGGGAAGGGGGGGGTGTGCGGGGGCGGGCGGGAGGGGGGTGTTTTCACGCACGCACGGGAGGGGCGGAGGGGCGGAGGGGCGGAGGGGCGGAGGGGCAGAGAATAGGATCTCAAGATCATTTTGGAAATCTCAACCTGTGTTATTCTCCAAGCACCTTCAACAGAAGTATTTGGTGTAAAAGATGACCACAGAGGGACAACTCAAAACACCACCTCTGCGGCTGAGGGGCCCCCGGACAGACAGGGAGGGTCAGGACCGGAAGGACAGCTTCCCTCCTTCCTGGAACCCAGATGGGAAGGCAGAAGTGCTCCCCCACCCCGACTTAGAGTTGAGGCTCTGCCACACTCAGGCGGTGCTAGTCGCCCACTCTCTTGCTGTCCAGAAGGAATTCCTGTTCTCCTGTGGGGTCATGTAGTTCGGGGGAACTTCCCAAGCCGCTCAGCTCACAAGAACACCTACGCCCAGTGTCATGAACTCCCTCCCTCACACTCGCCATCCCCCTCTGAAGCCCAGAAGGGAAAGAAAAAGAAAACATCGACTGCCTGCCTGCCTGCCTGCCTGCCTGCCTGCCTGCCTGCCTGCCTGCATTTACTATTCTATGTGTTGCCTCACCTATTAACACTGGAAACACAACTCGCATGCCAAATATTCCCATCCTTGTAAAAGCGAACAGTTCAGGGCACCTGGGTGCCTCACTCGGTAAGGTGCCCGAGTCTTGCCTCAGGTCATGATCTCGGGGTTCTTGAATTTCAGCCCCCACATCTGGCTCTGTGGTGACACCTTGGAGCCTGCTTGGTGATCCATTCTCTCCCTCCCTACCCCCCTCTCTCCCACTCACTCACTCAACTGGAACGAATGCATACGTAATAAGTAAATAAATGTATATGTGTGTGTACACTTCAGCGGGCTCTTAGTCTACTACTCACAAAGCTATGGGACCATCACTGTTCATTCCAAACTATTTCCATCACCTCAAAGAGAAAGAAACCCCACGCCCCCCTCTTCCTCCCCCCCCCCCCCAAGTACCTTCGACACTGACTCGAGGTTTCTCAACAGCCTTGCAAGCCCTGCAATGTTTCCAAACACTGGTGCTCCCCAACCCCCCCCCCCCCCCCCCGTCAAAGAACTCCCCTAATTCAGGCACTTCCGGGTTGTTCCAACACCTGGAACGGCGGGGGGGGGGGGGGAGGGGAGACTGCTGTGTTGGGGGGGGGCGGCACGGGACACAGAAGCACTCTGAATCCCCTTCCCTTTGCCTCTCTTCCATCTGGGGTTTCCTGAGGTGTATCCTTTGACGCCATCACTCATCTATGAGAAATGAGAAAAAGAGGACCGAACGTGGCTAGATCGTTTTCGATAGCCTGATACGCATACCCACACGCACACCAAAAGAAACGAAAATTGCGATCCGCTGGAAGGTCAAACGACGGCAGAGTGGTGCAACTAATGACGCTACACTCACACGATACGAGAGAATGCGGCTGTTACAGATTATGTGGGCAGAGAGGTTTTCGTAGCACGGGAATCCGCTTGTGGTGTTCCGATACTTCATGACGAGCGGTGGGAAACCTTCTTAGAGCCGAAGACACCAAATCATCATTTCAAAGGCTACGGGTGGTGAAATCGCTCTGGCTTGCAACTTCTTAACCCCCTATGTGGTTCTCCATGATTGCATTTCAGCTTCCTCCCTTATCCGAGCCAACGACCCTACCTGGTTTTTAGGTATTTATTTGTTTTTAAAGAGGTTAAGTACGACATTGGGTCCTAAACGGAGGCAGAGCTTTGGCTACTGGTCTCCGAAACGATGATTGTCTCTATATTTGTATGGATCTGCCTAACTTTTGCCTCTCACGCCTTTCCTCTCGCTGCATAACATCTTAAGATGAAGGGAGCCCGCTCAGGTGGGACCGCCGCTTGTGGAAAAAGTCATCGGGGCAAAATAGTGAAAGCAGCGTCGATCAAGAATATGTTGCGGGTTACACACATATTCCCGTTTCATCCCCACCCCCTATCGATCAATCACTTACTCCCCTTTGATGCCATGTTTTGTTTATTCCTGTATTTATGGATGGGTTTTCAAAGATTTTATTGTAAGTAAGCGCTACATCCAGCGTGGGACTCGAACTCGCAACCCACGAGATACAGTTGCACGATCCACCACCTGTGCCCACCAGGTACGCTGATGCCACGTTTTCTTTCTTTGCCTCCCTGCCGGCTGGCCTGCCTCCCTCCCGGCCGGCCGGCCTGCCTGCCTGCCGGCCTGCCTGCCTGCCTCCTTCCCGGCCTGCCTGCCTGCCGGCCGGCCGGCCTGCCTGCCTCCCTCCCTCCCTTCCTCCCGGCCTCCCTCCCGGCCGGCCTGCCTCCCTCCCGGCCAGCCGGCCTGCCTGCCTCCCTCCCGGCCTGCCTGCCTGCCGGCCGGCCTGCCTGCCTGCCTCCCTGCCGGCCGGCCAGCCTGCCTGCCTCCCTGCCGGCCTGCCTGCCAGCCTGCCTGCCTCCCTGCCGGCCTGCCTGCCGGCCTCCTTCCCGGCCTGCCTGCCTGCCTGCCTCCCTCCCGGCCGGCCTCCCTGCCTGCCGGCCTGCCGGCCTGCCGGCCTGCCTCCCTGCCTGCCGGCTGGCCTGCCTCCCTGCCTCCCTCCCTGCCGGCCTGCCTGCCTGCCTGCCTCCTTCCCGGCCTGCCTGCCTGCCTGCCGGCCTGCCTGCCGGCCTGCCTGCCTCCCTCCCGGCCTGCCTGCCTGCCTGCCTGCCTGCCGGCCTGCCTGCCTGCCGGCCCTCCGGCCGGCCGGCCTGCCTGCCTCCCTGCCGGCCTGCCTGCCTCCCGGCCGGCCTGCCTGCCTGCCTGCCTGCCGGCCGGCCGGCCTGCCTGCCTCCCTGCCGGCCTGCCTGCCTCCCTGCCTGCCTCCCGGCCTGCCTGCCTGCCTCCCTGCCTCCCTGCCTCCCTGCCGGCCTGCCTGCCTCCTTCCCGGCCTGCCTGCCTGCCTGCCTGCCTGCCTGCCTGCCTGCCTCCCTCCCTCCCTCCCTCCCTCCCTCCCTCCCTCCCGGCCTCCCTCCCGGCCGGCCTGCCTGCCTCCCTCCCGGCCTGCCTGCCTCCCTCCCGGCCTGCCTGCCTGCCTGCCGGCCTGCCTGCCTGCCGGCCCTCCGGCCGGCCGGCCTGCCTGCCTCCCGGCCGGCCTGCCTGCCTGCCTGCCGGCCGGCCGGCCTGCCTGCCTCCCTGCCGGCCTGCCTGCCTCCCGGCCTGCCTGCCTGCCTCCCTGCCTCCCTGCCTCCCTGCCTCCCTGCCGGCCTGCCTGCCTGCCTCCTTCCCGGCCTGCCGGCCGGCCGGCCTGCCTGCCTGCCTGCCTGCCTCCCTCCCTCCCTCCCTCCCGGCCTCCCTCCCGGCCGGCCTCCCTCCCTCCCGGCCTGCCTGCCTCCCTGCCGGCCTGCCTGCCTGCCTGCCTGCCGGCCTGCCTGCCTGCCGGCCCTCCGGCCGGCCGGCCTGCCTGCCTCCCTGCCGGCCTGCCTGCCTCCCGGCCGGCCTGCCTGCCTGCCTGCCGGCCGGCCGGCCTGCCTGCCTGCCTGCCTGCCTCCCTCCCTCCCTCCCTCCCGGCCTCCCTCCCGGCCGGCCTCCCTCCCTCCCGGCCTGCCTGCCTCCCTGCCGGCCTGCCTGCCTGCCTGCCTGCCGGCCTGCCTGCCTGCCGGCCCTCCGGCCGGCCGGCCTGCCTGCCTCCCTGCCGGCCTGCCTGCCTCCCGGCCGGCCTGCCTGCCTGCCTGCCGGCCGGCCGGCCTGCCTGCCTCCCTGCCGGCCTGCCTGCCTCCCGGCCTGCCTGCCTGCCTCCCTGCCTCCCTGCCGGCCTGCCTGCCTGCCTGCCTCCTTCCCGGCCTGCCGGCCGGCCGGCCGGCCGGCCTGCCTGCCTGCCTGCCTGCCTGCCTGCCTGCCTCCCTCCCTCCCTCCCGGCCTCCCTCCCGGCCGGCCTCCCTCCCTCCCGGCCGGCCGGCCGGCCTGCCTGCCTGCCTGCCTGCCTGCCGGCCGGCCTGCCTGCCGGCCCTCCGGCCCGCCGGCCTGCCTGCCTCCCGGCCGGCCTGCCTGCCTCCCGGCCGGCCTGCCTGCCTGCCTGCCGGCCGGCCGGCCTGCCTGCCTCCCTGCCGGCCTCCCGGCCTGCCTGCCTGCCTCCCTGCCTCCCTGCCTGCCTGCCTGCCTGCCTGCCTGCCGGCCGGCCTGCCTGCCGGCCCTCCGGCCGGCCGGCCTGCCTGCCTCCCTGCCGGCCTGCCTGCCTCCCGGCCGGCCTGCCTGCCTGCCTACCGGCCGGCCGGCCTGCCTGCCTCCCTGCCGGCCTGCCTGCCTCCCGGCCTGCCTGCCTGCCTCCCTGCCTCCCTGCCGGCCTGCCTGCCTGCCTCCTTCCCGGCCTGCCGGCCGGCCGGCCTGCCTGCCTGCCTGCCTGCCTGCCTGCCTCCCTCCCTCCCTCCCGGCCTCCCTCCCGGCCGGCCTCCCTCCCTCCCGGCCGGCCGGCCGGCCTGCCTGCCTGCCTGCCTGCCGGCCGGCCTGCCTGCCGGCCCTCCGGCCCGCCGGCCTGCCTGCCTCCCGGCCGGCCTGCCTGCCTCCCGGCCGGCCTGCCTGCCTGCCTGCCTGCCTGCCTGCCGGCCGGCCTGCCTGCCGGCCCTCCGGCCGGCCGGCCTGCCTGCCTCCCTGCCGGCCTGCCTGCCTCCCGGCCGGCCTGCCTGCCTGCCTACCGGCCGGCCGGCCTGCCTGCCTCCCTGCCGGCCTGCCTGCCTCCCGGCCTGCCTGCCTGCCTCCCTGCCTCCCTGCCGGCCTGCCTGCCTGCCTCCTTCCCGGCCTGCCGGCCGGCCTGCCTGCCTGCCTGCCTGCCTGCCTGCCTGCCTGCCTGCCTGCCTGCCGGCCTGCCTGCCTCCCTGCCGGCCGGCCTGCCTGCCTCCCTGCCGGCCTCCCTCCCGGCCGGCCTGCCTCCCTCCCGGCCTGCCTGCCGGCCTGCCTGCCGGCCTGCCTGCCTCCCTGCCTGCCTGCCTGCCTGCCTGCCTGCCTCCCTGCCTGCCGGCCGGCCGGCCGGCCGGCTTCCCTCCCGGCCTGCTTGCCTGCCTGCCTGCCTGCCTGCCTGCCTGCCGGCCTGCCTGCCTCCCTGCCTGCCTGCCTGCCTGCCTGCCGGCCTGCCTGCCTCCCTGCCGGCCGGCCTGCCTGCCTGCCTCCCTGCCGGCCTCCCTCCCGGCCGGCCTGCCTCCCTCCCGGCCTGCCTGCCGGCCAGCCGGCCTGCCTGCCTGCCTCCCTCCCTGCCGGCCTGCCTGCCTGCCTGCCTGCCTGCCTGCCTGCCTGCCGGCCGGCCGGCCGGCCTGCCTGCCTGCCTGCCTGCCGGCCGGCCTCCCTTCCTCCCGGCCTCCCTCCCGGCCGGCCTGCCTCCCTCCCGGCCGGCCGGCCTGCCTGCCTGCCGGCCTGCCTGCCTCCCTCCCGGCCTGCCTGCCGGCCTGCCTGCCGGCCTGCCTGCCTCCCTGCCTGCCTGCCTGCCTGCCTGCCTGCCTGCCGGCCGGCCGGCCTGCCTGCCTGCCTCCCTCCCGGCCTCCCTCCCGGCCGGCCTGCCTCCCTCCCGGCCTGCCTGCCTGCCTGCCTCCCTCCCGGCCTCCCTCCCGGCCGGCCTGCCTGCCTGCCGGCCGGCCTGCCTGCCTGCCTCCTTCCCGGCCTGCCTGCCTGCCTGCCGGCCTGCCTGCCTCCCTCCCTCCCTTCCTCCCGGCCTCCCTCCCGGCCGGCCTGCCTCCCTCCCGGCCGGCCGGCCTGCCTGCCTCCCTGCCGGCCGGCCGGCCAGCCTGCCTGCCTGCCTGCCTCCCTGCCGGCCGGCCTGCCTGCCTCCCTCCCTCCCTCCCTCCCTCCCTCCCTGCCTCTATGTCCAACTAAAACATGAAGTCTGTGATGTGGGAGCTGTAGCCATCTGGTTCTTCCTATATCCCGATCACAGACCAAAGAACGATCTTTGCCATAGATTAGTGTTTTCAATAAATCATCTGTTCGATGGCTATCGATAAAGGACATTGTCAACTTTTAACGGCTGTGGACCCTGCTCCTGGGCACCCAGGGAAGCTAGGCTTTAACATTTACCAAGCTCCAAATGACCCTGTCAACCCCCAAAGTGTGTGCTCTGTTTCTGCCCTGAGCACACGTTGCATGTCCGCTTCATTTAAATAAACAACAACAAAAATGGATCAAAGGGGTGACTTGGCTGGCTGGCTCCCTCAGCTAGGTCAGGGGAGCGGGTGACTCTTCATTGCTGGGCTGTGAGTTCGGGCCTTATGTTGGGTGTGAAGAGGACATAAAAACAAAACCAATCGATCAGTCAGTCAGTCAGCTGAGAATTAAAAAGGAGCCTTCCAAACATACAGATGAGAAAATGGAAGAAAACCTCCCTGGATCCCCAAAGATTAAAGTCACACAGCTTTGCACATACTGAAAACAGAAAATAAACCCTGCAAAATTTTTCTGCCGTGTCTTTCGTCATTATACCTCGTAACAACAACAACAACAACAACAACAACAACAACGACAACTCCTCCTCCTCCTCCTCCTCCTCCTCCTCCTCCTCTTCCTCTTCCTCCTTCATCCATTCTATTTAAGAATTCCCAACACTGACAACTCTTATAAAGACCATCCAAGCACGGGACACAGAACTGCATTAGACCACATTCTTATGGCTACCAGACAGACATTAGAACTTCCACCCTTCGTGGTGACACCCCGAGCTCACTGATGAACTCTGCTTCCGAGTACTCTCGTGAAGCACACCACAAGCTCAGTCCGTGTTCACGGGACCACACTTAACAGATCGGGAACAGAACAGAACACACACCATACGGCGTTCACAGCAGCTGACGGAAGGCCAGGAGAAATACAAGTACCTCACACATCCAACTAATGGGGTTCTCTGAGAACAAAACTCTCTTTACGTCTTCCAACGTCTTCCAACGGGTGTGGATGTCCTTTGGATGCAGAAAACATTCGCACGTCATTTGCTATCGTTGCTCTCGGCACGCTCTTGCACCGAGGCCAAGGGACTGAGAGATGCATCTCGCCAGGTTAAAAAAAAATCTATCCATCGTGTGCCACCGCCACTGAGTGTCTGCACGCACTCTCTCCTTTTCTCACTCACACTAGCCTTTCGTACTTTGGCACCACTGTCGGTCGAACACGAGGATCAGAAAACACAAGGTTTCAGAAGTTCAAACAGCCTTCTGGTTCCATAGCACACCCTTGCATTCATAGCATGGATACGACTCCGTGAAATAAAGAGTAGTGGATATAAATGGGACACCCAAGGTCAAAGTCACAGCCTGTATGGTGTGAAGACGAATTCAAGAGTGAGAAAGCACGTAGACGGAAATATTCCTTCCTATGGCAGAATATTTACAGCACTGCTTTCAATGAAGTGCTTCTCCCGTAAACATTTGAAAGGAGATGAACGGCACAGATTCAATGAAGGCTTCATACTGTACTTCTGCATAGGAAGGGAGACAAGTGTCACAAACTACAAACGAAAGCAAAAAGACCAAACGCTGTGACACCATGATCTCCAAAAAGGAGGTTTTCCTGGGGGTGGGGAATTAATGTGGTGGGGTTCCAATTAACACAAGGAAAAAAGAATGTACTTATAATGAATGGGTTCCATAGTGAACACGCACAAAGAATTCACTTGACGAGTCCAGGGATACAATATTACAGGAGAAATCCTTTGATGTCCATTGTAGCCTGTGTGTGTGTGTGTGTGTGTGTGTGTGTGTGTGTGTGTGTGTGTGAGAGAGAGAGAGAGAGAGAGAGAGAGAGAGAGAACGAGAACCAATCAGGCAGTTGGTTCGCTTTCAAACACCTGATATTTCGACCCTTGATGTAACAAAACTTCTAAAATTCCTTTAGCTTTGCCTCTCTTTCTAAAGACAAATGTCAAAAACAGTGGTGAATATACTCCACGCTGAACGTACTGATTCTGAAAACTCTCAGTACGGATGGGTTTTATAATACACTTAACCATGTGTGGGGTGCTTGGTTGGCTCCGTCAGTTAAGTGTGTGACTGCGGCTCAGGTCATGATCTTACGGTTTGTGGGTTCGAGCCCTGCACCGGGCTCTGTGCGGACAGCCTGGAGCCTGCTTCGGATTCTGTGTCTCCCTCTCTCTCTCTCTGCTCCTTCCCCTTCCCACTCTGTCTCTCAAAAATAAATAAATGTTTAAAAAAGAAAGAAAGGAAAGAAAGAAAGAAAGAGAGAGAGAGAGAGAGAGAGAGAGAGAGAGAGAAGAGAAGAGAAGAGAAGAGAAGAGAAGAAAAAAAGAAATACACTTACCATGTGTTTAGAAAAATTTGAATTCCTACCAGTCTATACCTACCCCACTGTCTAAATTCCCCAGCTGGAAGATTTAGAATCTGTGCTTGAGCCAAAGCCTCCAGGAAAACCGCTGCCTGACTCTGCATTTGATGCGGGTCCCCAACCGATGGCCGCACCTGATTTAGAACCACTATCGGAGTTCTTTCCAGAACCAGGGACCCGAGGAGGTTCCTCGACACATGGCACATCGAAGTACCCTACGACCCAGCACTTTCACGACTAAGTACTTAGCCAAAGGATACAGGTCTGCTGTTTCCAAGGGGCACACGCACCTCAGTGTGCATAGCAGCACTATCAACGGTAGGCAAAGTATGGAAAGGGGCCAAATGTCCATCGACGGATGAATGGATACAGAAGAGGCGGTATCCATCTAACAACAGAGCAGTGCGCGGCCACCAGAGGGAATGAAGTCTTGCCATTTGCAAGTACCTGGATGGAACTGGAGGGTGTCATGCAAAGTGACATTTGTCCCTCAGAGAAACACATGTATCACAGGACCTCACCCGTGTGAGGACCTTCACTTCCCAAACAGAGGAACTCGGGAAGGGAAGGGAAGAAGGGAAGAAAAAATAACATACAAACAGGAAGGGGGACAAAAACGTAAGAGGCTCTTCCCTAAGGGGAACAAACAGAGGGTTCCTGGAGGGGGTTGTGCCGGGGCGGGGGCTGAAAGGGTGAGGGGTATGAAGGACTCTCCTCCTCAAACCACTGTTGCCCTATAGGCTAACTACCTTGGGGGTACATTGAAAAAATAAATTCAATAATAATATCAGAGAGGGCGAGGGCGAGGGCGAGGGCGAGGGCTACCTGATCATCTGCCAACGTCACAAAGGGAAAGTCCGGGAACCGTTTGGGAATGAAGCTGTCTACCGCTTCTCAGTCCTGGCAAAAGAACAGCTGCAGCTTATAGGCAGTCACGTCCCTCTGTAAGGCACCCGACAAACGCCTTCCTGCTTCTCAAAAGCTCATCTGGGCTTCGATGAGATTCAGGAAGTTTGCAGTCACCCCATCGTTCCTCGATCGCATGACTTTCACCTCGGTTTCCTATTACGTAAAACGAACACAGCCAAAGCCCTTTGAAGGACTAGTGTGAATATCTTTCCTGTCCTGAACCAGAAGAACCTCTCCAAAGCTACCAAAATATTCTTTCAGATCCTGTTCGGTTGTTTTCCACGGGAGACCCAACACTCTTAAATCGGACGTTTTCTGGATGGCTCTCTTCACTTTCACTGCTGAAGAAGCAGGCATCTGTCTCGTCCCTTTTTCTGTGGCTATCTTTGGGATAAGTTGACGACTGTCCGCTACCGGATTTCCCCAGCCAGCATCAGGGATGTGCAGGATGTGTTTGACCAGCCGGACACCTCTCATACACTGAGACGCTGGATTCCGGTAGTGCAGTCCACGTGCTGCCGACAAACTGGGCTGTCACTGTGGACAGCAGCACTGTCCCGTCGTCTTCCGATGGCATTTCAATGGGCTCGTCATTCTCATCTTTGGTCACCCGAGTACATTCAGACACCTGCTCTTATTTCTCTGCTAGGGTTCCGCTGCTAGGAAGCCTGACAGGGAACCCGAAGCGGCGAGGGATCCAGGAGCAGCCCAGCTACTGCTTCGCTCCCGCGAAATGGCCGCCTTGTAACTCTTTACGGAAGAGGAAAAAACACCACCGTGACCGCCACCATTTAATAACCTTGCTCTAAGTGTGGAGAAAGCAACCACCCATCCCCAAAAGGAAACTTGGGCAGGCTACACGTACAGGACATATGGAGCCTATACTTGCAAGTGCTTACTTACGTGGGAACATGGAAGGGTCGCCTGAGTCCCTGATGGCCCAGATGGGGTTCTTTGGAGGTGTCTGAATGAGTTTTCTTGTGTGCTCCCTTAGAGAAAGCTGGCCGTGAGACGACGCGGCCAGAAACTAGGAAGCCCTTTGGTTCCATCAGCGAAGCCCCGACTTTTGGGGAGGAACGGACGCTCACGGAGATATCCCGGGCCACATTTGGTTTGTGGGTTGCTGCAGCTTTTTTTTTTTTTTTTTTTTTTTTTTGGCTTCTTTGCGCCAAATTGGCTGTGTTCTCATTGGAAATGGAAAACACCTGCGCGATGGGATCCATCCGCGGTAATGCTCTCGTGCGATTGGATTTGTTTTTACAAAAGGGGGAGATTTGACCATTGGGTCTTTCGTGTCCTCTCCACAAATAGGAGTGAAACAAAGGCTGATGTTGGTTTGCATCTTGTTTGTGGATCTATGGCCACAGGTGTTATCCATGTGAGATGTTTTCTCTACCTCTGGATGCTATTGCTAACACCAATTTGTAAACGAGCTCCGTTAATGTGTTTCAAGGCAAGCTCTTGTAAACATTGGGCATTCTAACACTCGCGAGGATCAGAACAAACCCAAATGTGTTTCACATTCACGTGAACGGGGTGTGTGTGTGTGTGTGTGTGTGTGTGTGTGTGTGTGAAATTCTCTACATTCAGAGTTTTACTCCATAAGAAAGTTGCCTCACGGGAAGGGACACAATTGATGGCCCAGAGAGAGGAGAGATACAAATTGAACACACCTGCCCTCCCCGCTACACCCACACCCACACCCACACCCACAGACCCTTTCCCAATAGTCAGAAGAATGAGGAAGAGGAGGAAGGCAGACAGATGCCAGTGATCCTAAACCCACCCCTCCTCCTCCCCGAGCACAAGCGCCAAGATGGGTGCCCACCCCACGGCCTGCTCCTCCTTCACCTCTTCCACAGGGGGCTGAAAAGCAACTAGAGACAAAGCCACTTTTGCAGGAGGGGAAGACAGGAGACAGAGATGGAAGAAGAAGTAGGAGGTGGACGCGGACGCGGAGTTGGAGGCGCAAAAGAAAAAGATGAAAGACACACAAAAAGGTGAGTCCAAAACTTTAAATCTGCCTGGGGCCTGGCCGGCGGCTCCCTGGCCGCCTCCCCCTCCCCCTGTTTCTGCATCAGTTGGTGTGGCTCCAGTGATCTCCTAGGCCATCCCCGCTGGTGGGGCCTCCCGTGTGAGCCTGATGGTGGGGAAACAGATCGTTTGACTTTTTAGCGGACACGGGTGTGACGTCTTGGGTACTCAAGGCCATGGAAGGTTGATTGCTTACTTAAAATGGACATATTTTCGGAGCCGTCGATATCAAATACAATGCCGACAGTTAGGTTTTATTCTTGGTGGTGGTGGTTGTAAAATGGCTTGAATTTGGTGCTCTCTGCATGACAAGGCTTTGGGGTGGGCAGCTCCGGTCATGGCCTTGCTTCCGTCCCAATACTGACCCTGTAACTGTGGTCCTCAAAATATACATCTCTGTGACCTTTACAAACAACATAACCCGTTTTCTCCCTCGTTTTACAACAGGTATCAAAAACAAAATCAAAAAAACTTTACAGACACTTACGCCCTTCCTTGTTCCACTCAGACACGCACTCTAGGGTTCAGGCCCGGGGCAGGGGCCTAATCAGCTTTCATGTGACTTCAATTTATGACTTCACGGGTACCCGTTGCAGTTTGTCAGCAAAAAGTACTTCAAACGATGGTGATGGTCGATTTTGTCTCTCGCATACAGTGTTCGTGGGTGAATGTTGACAGGAGATAGGTTAAATACACAAAAATGTTTACTCGTAAACCTTTAAATTTTTTCCTTGTACCATTTATTTTTGAGAGAGAGAGAGAGAGAGAGAGAGAGAGAGAATGACTGAGAATGAATGTCAGCGAGGGAGGGGCAGAGACAGCGGGAGACACGGAATCCGAAGCAGGCTCCAGGCTCTGAGAGGTCAGCACAGAGCCCCACGCGGAGCTCGAACTCACGAGCTGTGAGATTGTGACCTGAGCCGAAGTCGGACGCTTAACCGACTGAGCCGCCCAGGAGTCCCTATTTGTAAACTTTTAAAATGGCTTCCCCAATCTTTCGTGACCTGCAACTTCAAAGCTTTGCTAAGTGAAGCGGTAAATTAGGTTCAATTCTTCGGACATCTGAGTCTTTTCCACAGAAGATAAAATACTAAATTGTGAATTACTAAACCTACGGCGTTTTCTTTTGTGTTTTTCTTTTGTTTTTTGTTTTGCTGTGTGTGTGTGTGTGTGTGTGTGTGTGTGTGTGTGTGTGGTCTTTGGCTTTATTCAGAAAAACTTAACAGTAAAGATACTTGGGTCTGTTAGTAAACAGGTTTCATCGTTTGTCGTTGTTGTTTTTTTTCCTTGAAGATTTGTTTTCCAGCCTATTTCTTTATTTTTAGGGGAGGGAGGGAGGGAGAGAGAGAGAGAGAGAGAGAGAAAGAGAGAGAGAGAGAGAGAGAGAGAGAGAGACACACACACACACACACACACACACACACACACACACTCAGAATGAGTCAGTGGGAGGGGCAGAGGATCCGAAGCGGGCTCTGCGCTGACAGCACAGACAGCCCAACGCATGGCTCAAACTCACGAACCGAACCGTGGGATCATGAGCTGAGCCGAAGTTGGATGCTTAACTGACAAAGCCACCCAGGCGCCCGTTTCATGACTTGTTAAAAATTGTACAGAAAAAGAAAAAAGAAACAAAACCGAACACCACAACGTATTTCTGAAAATGATGAGATACATTCGTACATTTGGCAGTGTAAAGAATTCTGGTGTGTGGGGGGCCTGGGTGGCTCAGTGGGTTAAGCGTCTGATTTCAGCTACGGTCATGGTTCATGGATTTGAGCCCTGAGCTGGGTTCTGCACTGACAGTGCAGAGCTCCCCTTTCCCCCCACCTCTCAAAATAAAGGAATTAACCTAAGAGGAAAAAAAGAACTCCATAAAAAAAAAAAATTAAAAAGAAGGCAGGCAGGCAGGTGGAAAAGAAGAGAGAAAAAACACAAAAGACTATATGGTCAATCGCTATTCTTGGTGTGTTTATGTCAATACTGAAGCCATGTCTGTTAACACTGGACTTATTTTACAAACAAATTAGTTTTCATTGGGCTATCTTTGACAGGAATGGAGGGGTCTCGATAGAAAAAGATTATATTTCAATAGCTCTTTGGTGGATGTTAAATTCTAGTTCTGGTTAATTAATTTTCTTTGACTGTTTGTTGTTTGCCTTTAAAACTGGGCTGGATCCTGAATCCTGGTTTCCTCCAATATCTGACTATGACTCTTCACACTCAGGCTTCCAATCCTCTCCCATCCTCTTATCTTACCATCCTGAAGAACTCAAATGGCCCTTTTCCCTGAAGCCCTGCAAAGGAAAGCTGAACAACTGGAGATAAACTTCAGAGAAATTGCCACAGTTGTAGACAATCTGTGTGCCTGTTGCTCTACGGGCCATTCAGAACGAGACATTTGCTGCTGTTGTGTTTTTGTTGTTTTTAAAGTAGGCTTCACCACGCCCAGTGTGGAGCCCAACTGGAGCCTTGAGCTCACGACCCTGGGATTGAGACCTGAGTGAAGAGCCAGACTTGAATACTGAACCTGAACCCACTGAGCCACTCAGGATCCCCCAAAATGAGACATTTGAACTACATGCCAGAAAAATCGGTCAGATTGCCCCCTGCCTGCTCACACTCCAGCTGAGGATGCTTCGAGCCTGGCATCTAGACACCTTCTCACTGACCACACTTGGGACTTAGACACTGGGTTTATAAGTTGTTCTAACCATTAACCCGTGGTTTTCTTTTCTTTCTGTAGAAATACCTCTTATTAGTTACCTGATTGCTGAACGAGGCAGAGTCAAAGCTAGTTCACGAACACTTGCTGCACCTGTATTAGCTCCTCTTTAGAAATAAGAACCCACATTTTCTTTGTATTTTTATAAGTTTCTTAATATTTACTTTTGAGAGGGGGTGGGGGGAGGGAGACCCATAATCTGTAGCTGGCTCCAGGCTCTGAGCTGTCCGCACAGAGTCTGATGCGGGGCTCGAAATCACGAATGGCGAGATCCTGACCGGAGCCAGAGTCCGATGCGTAACCCACGGAGCCACCCAGGTGCCCCAGCAATAAAAGCCCACATAAACAGGGGCACCTGGATGGCTCAGTCGGTAGAGCGCGTAGCTCTCGATCTTGGGGTTGTAAGTTCGAGCCCAACGTTGGGTGTAAAGGTTACTTAATAAGATTAAAAAAAACATAAAAGTAAAATCAGACAGCAATTCACTTGGGTACAGTAAGAGGCCCTTGACCACCACAACCTTCCCCTTCGCGCCCCCCGCCCCCCCAAGGTGGTTATAACATTGGGTTTGACTATACTGTTACTATTTCTTAGAATACACTTGGGGAGAAAACTCAGGATATGATGCAGTATCAAACTATGCAGAAAAATATCCAAGATCTCAGATAGGAACTATCTCTGATACCCACCCCCACCCCCACCCCCACCCCCACCCCCAATTAGCACAAGGGAGCAAAAGTTGTGCCCTGCACCCTGTCAAATCCTTCCCTTCCAAAGCCCCTGCCACACCCTAATTCGGCTTGAAATAGTTTCAGAAGGTGGCCCCCCACCCCTGTTCCATAAAAGTGGAACGAGGGATTGACAATGGAAACTTATAAAGGGGAAGAAAACTTTACACCTCTGACTCCATGTTGCTTCGATTCCCTTCACAACCTCTGTGTAGCCCTGCACCTCGGCCTGTGACAGGTGAGATTTACAGAAACTGTTCTCACCGGGGGAGATAAACGGATAGCCCGAGCCCGAGCCATCACCCATCATCGTCCCCATTCCTTACCATTGGGAAATGATCCAAACTCCAGAGGCTGGGGGTGAGTGTGGGGGGCGGGGAGTGGGGAGTGGGCAATTGAAACTGTGCCACGGAGGGTTAAGGAGGCTGACGCTCGCTCTCTCTCGCAGACAACCTAAATCTTGTTCTTCAGAGAACTATTTGCCCCTAATCAGCTATTGTGTCTTTTCAGGTCCCACAGACAAACTCTAGCTGTCTCTGAAGAGGCCTGGACTCAAGGTCCACCGATATGCTTGCAGCCTATAAGCCAGCACAGCCCTGAGAGAAAGAGCCTAAGTCGCCATCCAGGTTATACCAGCTCTCGGGGCATACCCACAGCCCCTTCTCCGTGTCCTAAGGTAACCTGCTGACATCAGGGACTAAATGTTGCCTCGTTCTCATGTGAAGTCTCCGCCCCTAAGTAAACCTGGGGATATGCATGACAGGTATGTTTCCTCAATGTGGGTGCTCCATCTTTCCTCATCAATAATCACAGATGTGCCTTCCCTTGTATCAACAGGTATGTAAAGGATTCTTGGGATGTCATTCTTTTGTCAATTCAAGTCTATTCCAATGTTGCACTGGCTCCTTCAAATTGTCCTTGTTGAAAGTGTGTTGCTGTCCCTGTCTCTCTGTTAAAAATGCTTTGCCAAATACAAAGGCAGACCATCTGAGCCAAGCACATGAACTATGTCTGCTGGTCAATGGAACTTACAGAGAACATACGTCACTTTTGAGTTTCCCACCATTTATGTTACAATACGTTCGCCCCAACGAGGAACCCTAGGTGGTTCAAAGACACATATGTGTGCTTACACACACACACACACACACACACACACACACACACTCACTCACTCTCATACCCAGCAAGGAGGGACACACCCAGGGCCTACAAGACAGTCACCTGGCACTGAGGGACATAAAAACATCAAGTTGATCATCCGTGATTTCTGAGGAAAGATTATCGACCAAGACGGGGAAATGATAAAGGAAATCCTAAACTTTTAATGTTGGTGGTCTCCCAGGGAAGCTATATATGTAATATTTACCGAGGTCAAAGGGACTCTAGAAAACCTCAAAGCATGAGCTCTTTTTCTGTCCTGAGCACAGATTGTATGTCTGGTTTGTTTAAAAAAAAAAAAATTTTTTTTTTAAACATAACTAACTAAAAAAGGGGGCTTCCAAAGGGGGCTTATAAAGAGGAGGGAAACAAAAGAAAACAATACAAAAACCTTCCTGGTCGCCATAAGATTGAAGTCATACAGCCTTGCACATACTAAAAACAGAAGATAAAGTCCGTAACTTTCTGGAATGTGTTCTTTCTCCTCATGGTGATTCCTAACATCTGCGCCCCCCCCCCCCCGGCCCCGTGCCCTGTTTATCCTTTTTTTTTTTTTTTTTTTTGGTAAGCTGTATGTATGCCCAATGTGAGGTCTTCCCCAGATGACTGACTTGTTTGTGAAGATTGCATATCCCCGTCAGCCCTCCTAACTTGGGCTCCAATGAAACTCTTTTCCTTCCTCTTTAAAATTGTTTTTAAAAAGGCTCATTCATTTTGCATCGACATAGGGTAAATGCTATAAAAGGTAAACAAGACATAGTGAGGGGACAAACTGGGAAAGGTGGACAGCGTTTAAAAGATGCTTTTAAATGCTACACTTCTTCCTGCCTTTCCTTCACAGGTAGGACAGCACCTACACGTACTGTCGTTGGCAATGGTCATCGGCCTAGAGAGGAAGAAACCATTCCATAGTTTTCCACACGGCGGATGAGAAGGCCCTCTCGGACCAAATCCAGGAACTCCCTTACTGTGAGCCAAGGACCGGTGTTTTGTCGTTTTCCTTTCAGTTGTGGTTAGAAGTAGAAGTAGACATCACCTACAATTGAGATTTTTCACCATATATAAGCGTAGAGCTCAGTGGTATTAGGTGCAACATTCACGTCCTCCTCGTTGCGTTCTCTCTTTCCATTCCATTTGTTGTAGTGTTTTAAGATTTATGTTTTTATTTTTTTAATTTTTTTTTAATATATGAAATTTATTGTCCAATTGGTTTCCATACAACACCCAGTGCTCATCCCAAAAGGTGCCCTCCTCAATACCCATCACCCACCCTCCCCTCCCTCCCACCCCCCATCAACCCTCAGTTTGTTCTGTTTTTAACAGCCTCTCTTATGTTTTGGCTCTCTCCCACTCTAACCTCTTTTTTTTTTTTTTTTTTTCTTTCCTTCCCTTCCCCCATGGGTTTCTGTTAAGTTTCTTAGGATCCACATAAGAGTGAAACCATATGGTATCTGTCTTTCTCTGTATGGCTTATTTCACTTAGCATCACACTCTCCAGTTCCATCCACGTTGCTACAAAAGGCCCTATTTCATTCTTTCTCATTGCCACGTAGTATTCCATTGTGTCTATAAACCACAATTTCTTTATCCATTCATCAGTTGATGGACATTTAGGCTCTTTCCATCATTTGGCTATTGTTGAGAGTGCTGCTATAAACATTGGGGTACAAGTGCCCCTATGCATCAGCACTCCTGTACCCCCTGGATAAATTCCTAGCAGTGCTATTGCTGGGTCATAGGGTAGGTCTATTTTTAATTTTGTGAGGAACCTCCACACTGCTTTCCAGAGCGGCTGCACCAATTTGCATTCCCACCAACAGTGCAAGAGGGTTCCCGTTTCTCCACATCCTCTCCAGCATCTATAGTCTCCTGATTTGTTCATTTGGGCCACTCTGACTGGCGTGAGGTGATATCTGAGTGTGGTTTTGATTTATATTTCCCTGATGAGAAGCGACGTTGAACATCTTTTCATGTGCCTGTTGGCCATCCGGATGTCTTCTTTACAGAAGTGTCTTTTCATGTTTAAGATTTATGTTTTTAATGTTTACTTATTGGTTTAAGGGGGGGGGGTGGGAGGGAGGGAACCCCAAGCAGGCTCCGCACTGTCCGTGCGAGAACCCAACGCAGGGCTTGGTCTCACGAACCCTGAGATATGACGTGAGTCAAAATCAAGCGTGGGATGCTTCACCCACTGAGCCACCCAGGCACCCCACCCATTCCATTTGTTTTAAAGACACAAACGTTGCAAACGTGTTTTTTTTTTTTCCAACTTTTATTTATTTTTGAGATAGAGAAAGAGCATGAATGGGGGAGGGTCAGAGAGAGGGAGACACAGGTTCTGAAGCAGGCTCCAGGCTCTGAGCTGTCAGCACAGAGCCCGACGTGGGGCTTGAAACTCACGGACCGTGAGATCATGATCTGAGCCCAAGTCGGACACTTATCCGACCGAGCCCCCCAGGCGCCCCACAACCTTTTTTATTTTTTTTAAAGTT
This sequence comes from Prionailurus viverrinus, assembly GCF_022837055.1. Taxonomy (NCBI): domain Eukaryota; kingdom Metazoa; phylum Chordata; class Mammalia; order Carnivora; family Felidae; genus Prionailurus; species Prionailurus viverrinus. The sequence goes on from NW_025927556.1 coordinate 34,303, forward strand.
TGTCCATCCATGCCTTCATTCCTTCATTCATTTTTCACATTCTCTTCACTCGATGTGGGACTTGAAGTCACAACCCTGACAGAGGTCAAGAGTCCAAGAGTCGCATGCTCTTCTGAGTGAGCCAGCCAGGAGCCCCTTCCATTCCATGATTTGAAACAACCCCAGGATCCTGACTCAGACTCCCAAATTGACGGATGAGAGCCCCACCCACGCCCTCTAGGCCATCTGTGGGGCTGTTTCATGTGTGTCCATCTTCCTTCCTCCTTTTAGTGGCACGTCAAAGGTTGCGTGTGAAACAGCCAGTGACTGTGGAATGAAACTGTACTCCGTTTCCCTTTGGAAGCAGGTGGGAGAGGGAGGACAGGTCAATGGCTAATCAATAGAGTGTTAGTGTTGCTTTACAGGAGTGTGCCCGCTGGGACCATCACCCGGGGTCACAATTGTCCCCTGTCAGGCCTCCCTCACCCTCTATCCCTTATTGCTCCATGCCTGTGTTTGGCCTCTGAACCCTAAGACCCCACCATCACGTGTTTCATGCCACCCCCTAACTCTGACTCGGCAGGCCACGCCACGCCACACCATGCCGCTCGCTCGCTCGCTCGCCCGCCAACTCCTTACCCTTCCACGTACCTGCACCCCCACCCCTGGAAGGCATTATAGTAAGATATCATCCTCCACATCCATGATTCTCAAACGGTTTATTGAGGTTTCCTGGGTTAGGAAAAGGAGGGGACTCTCTTTCTTCCAGAGAAGGCAAGTTCTTCAGACATCATCTTCTCCCCTCCCCCCTTCTCTCCCCCCCCCCTTCTCTCTTCCCCCCCCCCCCCCTTTCCTCCCTTTCCTCCCAGTAGTTCAGAAATTTCAGCCTAAGGGTTGGGGGAGTTGAAGAAAGCCATTCAATGGAGAGAAGCCCCAGGCTCAGACTTTAACAGAAAGCTTTCTGCATTTGAACGAAGGGGTTGAATGAGGCCGATTAGAATGAATCGCCCTGAACCTCCCTTCCACTGCCACTCCCATCCCCGCCCCCACCCCTGCCGCACCCCCACCCCCCACTCCCACCCCCCACGAGTCCTCCAGTGGTTTGGGGAACTGAAGGCTGCGGGTGGGCAGGGGGTGGGGGCGCGTGCATCCTAAGCGGCAAAGTAGGCCCCTGGTCCACAGGAAAAATACAAAGTCTATGTACCGAAATCTGTTGCGTCTGTATACGCCGATAATGACACCGCAGAAAGACAAATTAGAAAAGAAAAGAAGAGAAAAGAAAAGAAAAGAAAAGAAAAACAAAACAACCCCCCAAAAACAATCCCACTTACAACGGTACCAAAAATAATAATGAAGACCACGAAAAGAAATAAAGGAACAAAGAAACATCCGGGCACGAGCGAGCGGGTCTCCCTGTACGTCAGCTACGTTAGAGGGTCCCTCTCCTAGAGGCCCCTTCAGCTCAACGGTGGGCTGCGGTGTCCCTGTCTCTAGCCCGATTCATCTTGGTGCGAGGACCCTAAGTGGCCAAGCAGGCCCCCGGTCCACGGGAAAAATCATGCTCTGGGTCCAGCGGAGTTGTGTGTCTCGGGCACAGCGGTCAAGGGGTTGGCGAGATGTGTGTGGAGGAGAGGAGGTATCTGTTCCGGGGCCGCCCTCCCGGGCACCGCTCTGGCTGAGAAGAGGGCAGTGGGGCGCGGCCTGGACCTGGACGACAGTTACTGCCTGCTCCTGGGCTGAGGGCTGAGGGTAGTGGGGCAATGCCCACGCTGGCTCCTGTGACGCAGTTCGTCCTGGGCACCTTCTGTGGTTTCTGTGCAGGTGCCGGTTGCCGTGATGACCGAGGAGGCTAAACTCCTCTCTCCGCCTGGTTGTTCAGACGCCCGATCCTCCCGTGTTCTCGGTACGTGGACTGACCCGCCACCCTCCCATGCCACCAGACCCCTTGTGCCAATATCTCCTGTTTCAGAGTGCTTTCGCCTTGTCCGGAAAGTAAACAAACAAC
>NW_025927557.1:0-35811 GCF_022837055.1 Prionailurus viverrinus
TTCTGTTTTCAGATTTTATGTATCTTCCTGTTTCAGTTTTGGTAGTTTGTGTGTTTCTAGGAATTTGTCCATTTTTCTCAGTGTGCAATTTGTTGCATATAGTTGTTCATAATATTAACTTCTAACTGTATTTTTGTGGTGTGGACTGTTATTTCTCCTTTCTTATTTGTGATTTTATTTATTGGAGTCCTTTCTCTCTTCTTACTCAAAAGTCTGCCTAGAAGTTTTCATGTTGATTTCTGTTTTCAAAGAACCAGCCCCTGGTTTCATTGATTTGGTCTAGTGTCTTTTTGGTTTGAGTATCCCTTATTTCTGTCTGAATCTCTATTACTTCCTTTCTTCTGCTGTTCTTCTTCTGATATGTGACCTAGAATATGATCAATTCTGGAGAATGTACCATGTGCGCTTGAAAAGAATATGTACTCTGCCATTTTAGTATGGAGTGTTCTAAATATATCTGTTAAACCCATCTGGTCCAGTGTGTCATTCAAAGCCATTGTTTCCTTGTTGATTTTCTGTTTACAGCTTCTGTCCTTTCATGTGAGCGATGTGTTAAAGTCCTCTACTATCATTATATTATAAATAATCAGTTCCTTTATGGTTGTTGTTAAATATTTTATATACTTGGTGATCGCATGTTGGGTGCATCAAAATTTACAATCATTGGATCTTCTTGTTTCATTGTCCCCTTTAGTATGAGATAGCATCCGTTTTCATCTCTTGTTAAAGCTGTATTTATTTATTTATTTATTTATTTATTTTAATTTAAGTCATAGTTGACATACAGTGCACTCTCGGATTTGGGAGCAGAATTTGGTGATTCATCCCTTACATACAATACCCAGTGCTCATCCCAACAAGTGCTCTCCTTAATACTCATCCCACATCTAGCCCAGCACTGACCCATTTCCCTCCATGAGCCTTCGTTTTTTTTTTTTCTCTAACATTAAGAGAGTCATGTAGTTTGTTACCACTCTTCTCGTTTCCTGCCCCCTTCCCATGTTTTCATCTGTTTTCTTTCTTCAATTCCACATGAGTGAAATCATGTATTTGTCTTTCTCTGATTGACATATTTCACTTAGCATAATACATGCTAGCTCCATCCACATCATTGCAAATGGCAAGATTTCATTCTTCTTGAAGTTGAGTTATATTTCTTTGTATATACACATGTTTGTATATATGAACGTACACATATGTACATATGTATATATCCGTATACATACATACACACACACACCACAACTTCTATATACCTTCATCAGTTGATGGATACTTGGGCTTTCTCTATAGTTTGGCTACTGTTGATAATGCTGCTATAAATACTGGCTTCATGAAATGTCATTATTAGGTATTTACCCAAAGTGTGCCAAAATAGAGTCTCGGTTTTAAAGGTTATTTTGCCTGATATCAGTATTGCTACTGGCTTTCTTTTGACATTATTGGCATAATAAATGTTTCTTCATCCTCTCACTTTAAATCTGAAGGTGACTTAAGTCCAAATAAAGCTTTGTAGGCAGCATCTAGATAGGTGTTGTTTTTGTTTGTTTGTTTGTTTGTTTGTTTGTTTTGTCCATTCTGACTCCCTATCCAAGGTCTTATGATTGGAGCATTTAGTCCATGTACATTTAGAGTGATTATTAATAGGTATATATTGAGTGCCATTCTACTAGTTGTTTTGCCATTGTTTCTTGATGTTTTCTCTGATCCTTTCTTGTCTCTAACACTTTTAGTCCTAGATTTCCACTCAAAGAGCCCGATTTAAATATTCTTTTCTTTTGACTGGTAGTACATTTATTTACTTCTTTTTAATATTTCTTTTTTTTTAATTTAAGCCCACGTTAGTTACTTTATAGTGGAATAAAGTTTCAGCAGTAGAATTTAGAGATCCATCAAGTACAAAATATACCCAATACTCATCCCAAGTGCGCCCGTAATGCCCATCACCCATTTAGCCCATACCCCTATTCAGTAACCTTCCTGGAATCCTGAGTTTCTTCTCTGTATTTCAGAGTCTCTTATCGTTTGACTCCCTCTCTGTTTGTATCTTATTTTTGCTTTCCTTTCACTACGTTCATCAGTTGTATTAAATTCCACAGATGAGAGAAATCATATGATGTGTGTCTTTCTCTAACATATTTTGCTTAGCATAATCAAGTCTGGTTCCATCCATGTTGTTTCAAATAGCAAGATTTAATTCTTTTTACCGCGGAGTAATATTCCATTGTATGACTATACCACATCTTCTTTATCCATTCATCTGTCAATGGTCATTTGGGCTCTTTGCATAATTTAGTTATTGTTGATCATGTTGCTATAAACATTGCAGTGCATGTTCCACTTGGACTCAGCGTTAGTGTATCCTTTGGATAAATACGTAGTAGTGCAATTGCTGGGTCCTAGTGTAGTTCTATTTTTAGTTTTTCTGACAAATCTCCATACTATTTCCAGAGTGTCTACATCACTTTGCATTCCCACCAGCACTTCAAAAGCGTTTATTTCTCTGCATCCTTGCCAACATCTGTCTTTTTCGGAGATGTTAATTTTAGCCATTCTGATAGGTGTGTGGGGATATCTCATTGTGGTTTTGATTTGTATTTCAGTGATGACAAGTGAGATTGAGCATCTTTTCATGTGTGACCAATCTGGATGTCATCTTTCTTAAAGTGTCTGTTCATGTCTTTTGCCCATTTCTTCACCGGATTATTTGGTTTTTGGGTGTTGAGTGTGATAATTGTTTATAGATTTTGGATACTAACCCTTTATCTGATATGTCACCTGCAAATATCTTCTCCCATTTCATTCAGTGGCCTTTCAGTTTTGCTGATTCTGTCCTCTGCTGTTCAGAAGCTTTTTATCTTGAGGTCCTAATAGTTCATTTTGGTTTTTATTGCCCTTGCTTTGGAGACATGACAAGCAAGAAGTTGTTGTGGCCAGGATCAAGGAGGTAGATTATCTGTTTTCTCCGCTAGGATTTTGATGGTCCCTTTCTTACATTTATATCTTTCATCCATTTTGAGGTGTGTGTGTGTGTGTGTGTGTGTGTGTGTGTGTGTGTGTGTGTCTGTGTCTGTGTGTGTGTCTGTGTGTGTGGTTTAAGAACATAGTCCAGGTCCAATCTTCTCACTGTCCAGTTTTCCCGGTACCATTTGCTGAAGAGACTTTTGTTTTTCCATTGGATATTCTTTCCAGTGTTATCAAAGATTACTCAGCCATATGTTTGAGGGTCCATTTATGGGTTCCCCATTCTGTTCCATTGATGTCTGTGTCCGTTTTTGTGCCCGTACCATACTGTCTTGATGATTGCGGTTTTCTAATACACCATAAAGTCCAGATTTTAATGTCTCCAGCTTTGTTTTCTTTTTCAACATGACTTTGGCGATTTGGGGTCTTTTCTGGCTCCCTACAAATTTTAGGGTTGTTTGTTCTAGTTCTGTGAGGAATGCTGGTGTTGTTTTGATAGGGATTGCATTGAATGTGTCAATTGCTTTGGGTAGTATTGACATTTTAATAATATTTATTCTTCTCATCCATGAGCATGGAATGTTTTTCCGTTTCTTTGTGTTTCTTCCATTTCTTTCATAGATGTTGTATGGTTTGTTCCTTTATTTTTTTAATCTTTGTTCATTTTTGAGAGAGAGAAAGAGAGAGCACATGAGCAGGGGAGGGGCAGAAAGAGAAAGAGAGGGAGGCACAGACTCTGAAGCAGGCTCCAGGCTCCGAGCTATCAGCACAGTGCCCATCACGGGACTCAGACCCACAAATGCGGGATCATGTCCTGAACCGAAGTTGGCACTAACCGACTGAGCCACCCAGTCGCTCCTCTATTGTTTTAAGTGTACTGATCTTTTACCTCTTTGGTTATGTTTACCCCTGGGTGTTTGATGGTTTTCAGTGCAGTTGTAAAGTACATCAATCCTTGATTTCTCTCTGCTGACTCATTATTGGAGTATAGAAATGCAATCAACTTCTGTATATTGATTTTATATCCTGAGACTTTCCTGATTTCCAGTATCAGTCCTAACGGTTTTTCCATGGAGTCTTTGGGATTTCCTTGGAAAGTATCACGTCTGCGAAGAGGGAAAGTTTGACCCTCCTTGCCAATTTGGATGCCTTGTATTTCCTTTTGTTGTCTGCTTGCTGAGGTTAGAACTTCCAACAGTTTGTGGAATAACAGTGGTGAGAGTGGACATCCCAGTCGTGTTCCTGACCTTAGGGGGAAAGCTCTCAGTTTTTCTCATTGAAGATGATATTAGTTGTGAGACTTTCATATCTGGACATACTGATATTCAGACAAGATCTTTCTATCCTTCCTTTCATGCGTGCTTTTTTTTTCATCAAGAAAGGATGCTGCATTGTGTCAAATGCTCTTTCTGCATCTATTGAGAGGATCATATGGTTGTTATCCTTTCTTTTCTCAATGTGATGTATCACATCAGTTGATCTGCAGATATTGAATTGGTGGTGCATCCCAGGAATAAATTCAATTCATTGTGGTGAATAATTATTTGTATGTATTCTTGGATCCGGTTCGCTACTTTTTGTTGAGAATTTTTGCATCCAGGTTCATCAGGGAAATTGGTCTGTAGTTTCCTTTTTGGTGGGATCTTTGTCCAGTTTGGACTCAAGGCCAAGCTGGCCTCATAGAATGAGTTTGGAAGTGTTCCTTCCATGTCTCTGGCCATGACCTTATCTTGTTCTTTCATTTGGGATGCATTCCTCTTGTCTTGGCATTTTGGCTGAGTTTTTACCTTCTCTGTGTTACAAAAGTTCATTATGTTAGCTGCCTGTGAGATGAATGGCTTTATGAAATGGAGGTCATCTAGTGTCCAGGGCCTGACACATCAGGGAGTGTCTGTGGTGTGTGTCGCGTACACTGTTTTGTGTTCTGGCTGCACTTTCCTTCAGGCCAGTTGTATGGACAATGTATGGTCCTTGGCCAGAATGTGCTGAGTTTTATCTAGGTCAGCTCCGATCTGCTTCTTAAATGAGACTTGAAATGACTGCCACTCGAAGTGAAGCTCTGCAGAACTGTCTGGTCAAGAGAGGTGGTGTGGTCATGAGCTTCCGCTGGTCTCCTGGGGAAGGGGACACTCCATTGGGACTTAGGCAAGCCTGATTGACCTAGAAGGCCAGTCTCACCAGAGCACAGGAATGTGGGGTTGGTGTAAGCATCTTAGGCAGCCAGTGTGGGGATGACATTGTTTCCAGCAGATGGCTCTGTGTTTATGCTGTGGGGAAGAGGAGGAAAATGGTCCCGCACACCTCCTCTGTCCTACCTCCTTTGTCCCCTTGTTCTGAACACTGCCTCTCAGGGATACTCTCCATGATGAGTGTATAATTGCCCCACTGTTTGCACCAGGTGGTGTACAGGTCACTGTTTCCATGCCATCTGCCTGTAAGTAGTTTGCTGCCTTCTCTCAAGGATTAGACCAGTGCCCTCAGGGCTGTATCCCAGCCAAGCCTGCTAACCTTTGAAACTCCACATTCTCGGGGTCTGGATCGCTTGGTTAAGTGTCCGAGTCTTGATCTTGGCTCAGATCATGACCTCGTGGTCATAGGCTTCTCTCTCTCCCTCTATTCCTGCCCCTCCCTTGCATGTGCTCTCTTTCTCTCTCTCTCTCTCTCAAAATAAATAAACTTAAAACAAATTTAGTGGCATGGAATACCTTATTTAGGCGAGATTTCCTCCTTGAGGGCATGGCAGGGGTCTATCAGTTAAATTTCCAGCAATGACTAGGAATTTCATTGCTGACTGGGTAAAGGTTACATTCCTACAGGAATGAGTTTAGGGTTAGTGACATGAGGCCTTAACGTAAGGAACTCCATGATGGTCCTGTGAGTTTTCTTTACGTTCCAAACCCATATTTTTTCACATCAATTTTTTTATTAAAAACATAACCCTAAGTAATATTTTAGCCATCTACTGCTGGCCCAATGATCATATCCTGTAAATCTGTGACCATCTCCTAATCATAGATGGAGATCAACTCTGTGGCTCTAAGATTTTTGTGACTCTAAATTATATTGATGTATGTTACTAAGATCTTTGTGAGTCTAGGTTACTGCTGGCCTCCTGAAATCTTGACCGAGGGACACCCAGCCAGGTTTCTGAGCCATCACTTAGGCACAGAAGCACCCTTTCCAAGTCACCTCTTCCTAAAGCGTGTCTTTCCTTCTGGTACTTCTGGGTCTTACCCTTTTGCATATCACATGCTGTGATGGACAACCCCTCATGAAAACCTGTCAAAGTGGACGAGAGAAACCTGCTTGCCTGTGACTGCCACTTCATGGTCACATCTTTTCCTTCTGAAACCCCTTGAACACCCTATCATTCTTCCAGCCTTTGAACATCTCTTCGATTTGAAAATATTTCAGTCTCTTGTATTCCTGCTAAAAAAAATATGCGTGAAAATATTAAAGCAAGGATTCTTTACAATAAGTGAGCCAGTCACAATGATCCATCTGGCCGTGTGTACGTATGTTTTCTTTTTTGGACACTGTTCAGGCATGATGTGAAGTACATCCTGTAAAATCTGAGTATCATTCATTATCTAGGATAACCGCCTTTATGGAAAGCCATTTAATGACATGTTCATTCCAGATCCGAAAAACACTTAATTTACATACCACATAATACAGTGGTGTCTACATATGTTATTACCTTAAAATATGTAAAGTGGATGTTTCTATGAAGTGTATATCGTGCATTGAGTTTTCTGTACCATGAATGCTATTATTTAAATTACACAATAGTAAGAACAACAAGAATAGGTACATGGCCATCACTAGTAACTAATACTAGAACTAGTCATATAATATTAGGTGTTGAAAACATAAAACCATGATTACTAATCATCTTTTCAATCGTGGTGGGTTTCTAGTTACCAGAAAAATTGGGAAGATATTATTGAGTCTCCACATACATCAGAGTGTTTTCTGACTATTGATGTCCTCTAAGTTGATACACGATCACAATCAATATCCCAAAGAGATATGGTACTATTAACTAACTTTGTATTTGTATTCAGATTGCTTCAGTTTTAACCTCTTCTGTCCCAGACTCATCCCAGCTGGCACATGACAGTCATCCTGTCTCCTTCGGCTTCACTTGGCCATGGCGATTTTTAGATTTTTCCTTATTTTTCATAATCTGCAAAGTTTTGAGGGTACGTTTGTAGAATGTATTTTGTAGAATGATCCTTGGGTGGGATATGTCTAACGTTTGTACAAATGCTTAGGCTGACTACTGTGTTTTGGAGCAGAAGATCCAGAGGCATAGTTCCATCCATAATTATCACTTCACATAAAGGTTGTTTACTCTGAAGATTTGGATCTTTTGTGGTTCTGTACAAATTTTAGGACCGTTCTAGTTCTATGAAAAATGTTGTTGCTATTTTGATGGCGATGGCATTAGTTGTGTCAGTTGCTGTGGGAAGTATAGACATTTCCATGAAATTTGTACTTCCGATCCATGAGTATGGAATATCCTTCCATTTTTTTGTGTCATCTTGTATTTCTTTCATCACTGTTTTATAATTTTCAGAGTATAGGTCGCTCACCAGCTTGGATAGATTTATTCATAGATACCTTATTATTTGGTGTACAACTGTAAATGGGACTGTTTTCTTAATTTCTCTCTCTACTGCTTCGTTATTGTCTAGAAAGGCAACAGATTTCTGTACAATGATTTTGTATCCGGTGACATTGCTGTATTCATTTATCACTTCTAGCAGTTATTGGGTGGACTCTTTAGGGTTTTCTATATATAATGTCATGTAATCTGCAAAGTGTGAAAGATTCACTACTTCCAGATTTGGATTAGTTTTTCTTTTCTTTTCTTTTCTTTTCTCTTTTCTTTTTTTTCTTTTCTTTTCTTTTACTTTAATTTACTTTATGTTGTTTTCTTTCGTTTCGTTTTGTTTGATTTATCTGCCGGCTGTACCTTGGACTTCCAATGCTATGTTTATTAAAAGTGGTAAGGGTAAACATCCTTGTGTTTTCCCTGACCTTATAGGAAAAGCTCTCAGATTTTCTCCATTAAGGTTGATTATAGCTGCAGGGTTTTCATAGAAAACATTTATTGCATTGATGTATGTTCCCTGTAAACCTACTTTGGGGGGTTATAATCATGAATGGATGTTGTAGTATGTCAAGTGCTTTTTCTTCATGTATTGAAATGACCGTATGGTTCTTTTCTTTTAACGTTTATTAATTTTGAGAGAGACAGAGTGTGAGCAGGGAAGGGGCAGAAAGAGAGTGGGAGACACAGAGTTCGATGGAGGCTCTTGGCTCTGAGCTTTCAGCACAGAGTCCGATGTGGGACTTGAACTCACGAGGCATGGGGTCATGTCCTGAGCTGATGTCGGACTGCTAAAGGATTGAGCCACCCAGGTGCCCCGATCATATGGTTCTTGTCCTTTCTCCTGTTGTTATATTGTATCACATTGATTGATTGGCAAATACTGAACCACCCTTGCAGCTTGGGAATAAATCCCACTTAATTGTGGGATATATTTATAGTTGTTATATCTCCTTTTGGACTGTACCCTTTACTGTTATATAACGTCCTCCTCTGTCTCTTGTTATGTACTTTAAGTGTATTTTTTCTGATACAAGTATTGTTACTCTAGTTTTTTTTTTTTCATGTGTTCTTACACCCTATGTCTCTAGATTGGAGCGTTCATTCCATTTACCTTCAAAGAAATGATTGCTATGTATGTATGTATGTATGTATGTATGTATTGCCATTATATTACCTGTTTTCTTGTGGTTTCTAATGATTTTCTCCAATCCTTTCTTGTCTGTCTTTCATGTTTTGCTTATTTTCTTTAGTGAAGTATTTTAATTTATTTATCTTTATTCTTAGCATATTTGTGACTGGATTCTGATATATGGTTACTGCTGGGTTATGTATATAACCTCTTCTGCATTTAGCAGTTTGTATTAAGCTGATGGTCATTTACCTTGGAACCCATTATTTTCTCCTCCCTAAGTTTTTGGTAGATGTTATTATATTTCAAATCCATATCTGTGAGTTCCTTAACTATTTTTTACAAAAATATTCATGTTTTACTTGATTTGTGTCTTTTACGTCTATAGTGTCACTTTTGGTCTCTCCTTTCCACTCAAAGAGTCCCTCTTCATATTTCTTGCAGGACTGGTTTAGTGGTACAAACACCTTCAGTTTTTGTTTGGGAAAGTCTGTGTCTACTTCCATTCTGAATGATAGACTTGTTGGATAGAGTATTCTTGGCTGCTAATTTTTCCATTCAGCACTTTGAATATGTGATGTCACTTGCTTCTCGCTTGCCAAGTATCTGTTCAGAAATCTGGTAGCTAGCCTTATGGGTCTTCCCTTCTAAGTGAAGGTCTCTTTGTGTTGCTGCATTTAAGAGTTTTTCTTTATTGTCACTGTAATTTGCAAGTTTGCTTACAATATGTCTGCATGTTGGCCTGATTTTCTTCATTTCGATGTGAATTCTCTAGCCTCCCGGATGTGGACGTTTGTTTCCTCCCCCAATTAGGGCATTTTTCAGCTATTGTTTCCACAAATAAATTTTCTGCCCCCTTTTCTCTTTCTTCTGCGACTCCTACAATATCAATATTGTTATCTTTGCTGCAGTCACTGAGTTCCCTTAGTCTCATCTCACGTTGCAGAATTCTGTTCTCTCTCTTTGGTTCAATGTGATTCATTTCCATTACTCAGTCTTCGATGTCACTGGTTTGCTCCTCTGCTTCTTCCATCCCTTTGTTAGTTCCAGCAAGCGTGTCTCTCTTTTATTGTGTCCTCAATGTCTACTGTACTATTTCTTATCTCTAGTCAGGGGTCTCACTCTTCTACTCATTTCACAACTCTAATGAGTATCCTTATGATCATTGCTTTCAAATCTGTATCAGGTATGTTACCTACATCTCTTTGGCTTAGATCTCTGGTTGTGACTTTCACTAGGTCTTTCATTGTGGAAAAACATCTCTGTGTGTCCATTTTGTCTTTTTCTCTGTCTCTGTTTCTCTGTGTTAAGAAAGTCAGCTGTACCTTCTGCTCTTGAAACTAATAACGTTATGAAGAAGAGGTCCTGGAGAACTCAACAGTGCACGTCTCCATTTATAGGACCGGACCTTCAGGAGGCTATCGTATGGGTACTGTTCACAGCCTGCTGTTGTGTCTGGGTTACTTTTCCTTTTAGTGCAGGTGTCTGCACTGATTGCATGCTGTTGTGGGCTGTGCTTCGTCTCATTGGTTTTAGTGGGACCCAGGCAGGCCAGCTGTGGGGTGGTAGGCCTGCTGGATAACTTGGGCACAGGGCAGGAGTGTTAGCAAAATTTCACAGGGCTACAAGTCCTATGCCAGATTTCCCTATGTTCCTTGTTGGCTGGGGGCTGTGGACCAGCAGTAGAAGCTAGGGGCTTGAGGATATGCACAGAGCATGTCTGTGCCTGGGGACATGTGGCTTAGTGAGACAGATGAGGGTGCATGGATATGTACAGCTGGGTGAGGTGCAGACGCGCACAGCATGTTGTGGCAGCTATGCATGCAGCTTGTCAGACAGGGTGCCCTTGTGGTTTGAAAAATGTTTGGCCTGAGACCAGCAGGCTTGGTTTGGTGAGTCCCCTAGTGAACCCTTGGGACTAGCACACTGATAATGGGTTAGTTAGCAAGTGTCTGTGCAGCCTCACCCTCTTGTGGGTGCTTCTATGCTTATTCTGGGAGGCTGGGGGAGAAGAATAGTGCCTGTGAGCTCCCTCGTTGTTGGAGAAGTCCTCCAACACACTCCGGAATCAGCATGAATACATCTGTCTCCTGTTCCCTCAGCATTGTGCAACATGCCATGTTTACATTGCCTCTCTACACACGCAGGGATCTGGCTATCACTAATCCTCCTGGATCTCCCAGTGCTGGGTCATTGGACCTCCAAAGCTCCTGTATATGAACACAAAGGCATTCAGCCCCTCTAAGTTCTAATGCCCAATGTTATGGAGATTAGTCTTTCCTGTATGACCTCCCTGGTGTGGGGCTCACTTTTTCTGCCCCTTCTGCAGGCAGACAGCCTCCACCTTTCTGACATTCCTAACCTTTCTGATGCAGCTTCTCTCTACTTCGGTGTGGAGTTTGTTCTGCCAGTCTTTGGATCGCTCTTTGGTTCATGGACTTGGATGTGGATGTTATGCAGTTGAAAACATGGGACAGGGTGAGCTCAGGGTCCTCTTATTTTGCTATTATTAATTTTTTAAAAGTCTTATGATTTTGGATTTTTGAGACATGAGAAGACAGACTCATATCACACATGCACTTCAGGATTGGAAAGTAACTTTCCCACATTTGCTTCTATTATTTTATGTTTTGAAACTCTCTTTAATGAGGTATAATTACATCTAACAAACCTCAAGTTAAAGGGTATACTTTGATGAGATTGAGGGTACAGGACCATGGGTACAGCACCATGAAATCATATGGTTTCTCCCTAAACCTTCCATCATGATCTCTTTGTGTCTAATGCTAATGTTGCTTTTGAAGTAAGGACTACTTTTTTTTTCCCCCACGTTTTCACATATTGCCCAGGTGTCTGAAAGCTGGCATTGGGGTATCTCCTTTTCCAATAGTCTATATTCCCATAAGTTTTGCAGTCGGTTTACCTTTGGACTTTTGCTTCTATTGTATCTCTCTGTATGTTCACATACTCTCGTTGCAATACTTTAATGATGAGGTCTTCATCATCGCTTTAATTTTCACTAAATGGTATGAGCTGCAGTTCCACTTATGACAGAATGCACAGGCTTCCTATGATATGTATTCAAGAGCAAGGCAGATATCCTGAGCACTTGAGCTGAGAATGTCACCCTGTCTTTTGCCGGCCCTCTTCCCTTCCCTGCGAGACAAGAATCTCCTTTTGTTCACACAGAAATGTGGGTAAAGTCAGTAGAAAACATTGCCTTCTCTCCTCTTCCCTTTATCTCTCAAAATCCTTGCCACTATCTTCTGCCTTTCCCTTTCTCTGACTCAATATCCCAGGCCCACAGTTTCACTCCAGCCATGATCAGGGTGTCCTCCAGCTGCTGGCCTCTGCCCTGTCCATCCCTCAGTGAGAAATCTGGAGTAGGATTATGCATTTCACAAAACTGATCAAGAAATATGTGATCCTCAGAGACCTCCTGCACAAGGTTGCTGTCCGTGGAGACATGGTATCCTGAGGGAGGATCTGATTCCATGTGTGGCCTCCTCACTCATCTCCCACAGTCACTGCTGGTCCCTGATCCTTACCCACCATTACAAATCAGCCATATGCTAGGGTCAGGTACCTGTCTATCTGACCCCAAGCACCAGGAGTCAGTGAATATTTCTAAAATAAATGAGCACAGGCACCCCATGCATCTAGATATAGGAAGTTACCATCACCCCAGAAAACTCCCTCGGGCTCCTCTGCAAAAAAGGCGATCTTGCTACTATCCTACACCACTGCAACTTCTGCTAGTTTGTTACCTGTGTGTATAGGAACCACATTGTGTACATTCGATGGGGGGTGAGAGTAGGTCTTCCTAGAAGCAAACACTGAAACAGAGACAGAACAGTGAAAGTACTATTAAGGGATACTAAGAAAAACAAAGTGGAGAGCTCAGGGTTAGCAGAGAAAGCATGCAGGCAGATCTGACACATTTTTAAGATATATATAATCAACATACTCTGTCACCTCACACAGTCCTCTTCAAATTTCAAAATAGCTGTCGTATAAGGCAGTGAGATTTACGAGATTTGGGGTTATTTCCCTACGGTCTTATGTTTTCCTACATGCATTCCCTCTTCAGTACTTAATCTGTGGCCTCAGATGAACACTTTAGTGTGGATGCATCTGCGAGTCTATATGTAATGGAATATGATTGTCTTCAGATCTCAGATGTAGAACTCTGATATACACATTCTCGTAATTATCTTTTTCTTTCTTTGTCTGGCAGGGCCTGAATCTTAATACAATAAGTGTGCCATTGTCTTCTTTAAAGTGGCGATCCCCAATCCCTGGGCGGAGGCGTTAACCGCCTTAGTTTAATGAACTTCTGTGACCATCTTTTTTTGATGATCATTTGTGTGGCGATATCTTAATTGAAACTGTGAGTAGAGTGAGTGGATATTTCCCAGACATTTTGCAGATGCATTCTGTATTCAATGTCTTCTTTTCATTATGTCCTTAGAAACAAATATTACCCCTCTTTCACAGATAACCCATCTCAGGCTCTGTGTAGGTCCCACTGAGAATTGGTATTCTGGCTGAGATAGCAGGAACACAGGGAAACCCTCGGGATATTGTGAGAGAAGTTTAAGGAGATAGATGCAAAGCCATAGTCAGGTTATGTCAGGGGTCCAGCAGGGGTGGCATCTGGGCATCCCTGAATTGTAGGTTTACCCAGGCTAAAGGCCAATGCAGGCACTCAGCTGATCTAGATCCTTTCTTCACTTTTAGTCTCACTGAAGGATATGAACTTATGCAGACAAGCATTTCCTTAAGACCAAGTTAAATTTTCTATATATCCAGGGCATTTTTTCACCCATAAATATCCAGAACCTTCAGACAACGCAGGGAGACAACAACCTTTTTAGATGATCACCTGGGTGCACTTTGACAAATATGACATTTTGGAGAGGAACCTTGCATTGTGCACTGAGAGTGATCCCACATAGTAGCTCCGTGTGGAACTCGTGCTCCCTGCTCAGGCTGTGGTCAGGAATGGGCTGCAACTGCATCTCACTGAACCCAGGACCCTCCCCTCTGCACTTCCTCAAAGTCTGCTTACTGTCCTCTAATTTCTCAAATTTCTATTCCTGTGTGATTCAAGTTTCCCCCACTCCTTCACTGGTGCTTTCAACATGGTGACCACAAGGTCTATGTCATATAATGCATGTGCCCCATTTCACACAGGACACCTAAGTCACCTACACTTAGGGGTGCATCTCATCCTTCACAGAACTCAAAGCATTGTGTCTGTAAAATATGCACCAGTACGCCCGATACATCTGTCTTTGTGTAAAAATCCTCTTTCTTGTTGACAGGAGAAACCTAAAGCTGACCTCATTACGGGGAAATGATACAGTCCATTGAACATATGTCCTGAGAAACTTGAGATATGTTACAAAGTCCTCAGGCAGTTTTGCAGTTGAATTGCCAAGCCCTAACAACCATCTCTACATTTTTCCCACAAAGTGTTTCACGAAGTAGATGAATATGCTTTAGAAATCCCTAACCACTTCAGTTTATCTACCCAAATAGAGGAGGTGGAGGATGGGGGGGGGGTGGTTCATAGCCCATGACTGGTGATGAAGGACTGTCCATGGGGTTAGGGTTAGGGGTTAGGGTTAGCGGTTTGGGGTTAGGGTTAGGGTTAGATTAGATGGTTAGATTTAAAGGGTTGGGATTACGGTGAAGGTTAGGTTTAGGGTTTAGGGGCTAGGGTTGGGGAGTAGCTTTGGGTTAGGGTAGGGTTTAGGTGTTAGTGTTAGTATCAGCATTAGCTTCAGGGTCAGGGTCAGGGGATAGGGATTAGGATTTAGGTTTTATTGTTTAGAGTTTAGGTTTTAGGTTTTGGGGTAGGGGTTAAGTTTTCGTGGTTACGTGTTAGTGGTTAGGTTTTAGGGTTATGGTCAGGGTCAGTGTTTGGTTAGGGTTAGTGTTTAGTATTTATGATTTGGGGATTAGGGTTAGTGGTTAGTGTTCAGGTCTAAGGTTTAAGTTTATGGTTACAGTTAGGATTTGGATTCGGATTTGGGGTTTAGCGTTCAGCGTTTCGGTTAGGGTTTGTATTATTGTTGTGGATGGTGTTAATGTATATTAGTGGCATGGTTTGGGTTAGGGATAGGATTTAGGGCTAGGATTAAGGTTTGGGTTTGGGTTAGAGTTAGGGTTAGTAGTTAGGATTAGGGTCTAGGATATTGCAGGGGCTGAACCCACAGCATTGCAATTGTCTACCCTAAGTGCTCAGGTGAGGTTCCAAGGTCGGTTGCCTGTCACGATTAGTCTTTTGGTTCTAATCCAGACAACTGTATGGGAGAGTGGTCTGGTAGGCCTCAGGAATATTCTCAGGAAGCTGCAGCCAGGTTTTTGAAATGACATGGTGATGTTCCAGGTTCTAAGCCGAGTGATCCTGCACCACTTCTGGACCCCAGGGCGTGGTGTTGTCAGACTTTGTTATTGGGTCTGAATGGGTAGAGAGCCTTAACTAGGGTTATGGTTTGTTACAGGGACATCACCAGGATGTAAGCGACTCTAGTTTCGTGATCTCCCTCTAGGACTGAATTGAGGACCCATGCGACGGTGCTTTTCAACTGTAGGTTTAGGGTTGAGATAGTGTTAGGATTCAGTTGAGGGTTCTGTTTAGGTTTAGGCATGGTTTAGGGTTACGTTCCAGGAGACACTAGGCGCTGAAACCAGAGCAGTGCAGTTGTTTCCCCGAAAGTCTAATTTGAAGGAACAATGGATGGTGCCGATTAGGATTAGTCTTTGAGTTCCAAGGCTAGACAACTGTATGGGCCACTAGTTGGGTAGGCCTCTGGAAATCTCTCTGGATCTTCAACCGGTCCTTCAAAAGAACATAGTATATTACATGTCCTATGCGGAGTTATGCTGCACCGCTTTTGTTCCCCAGGCATGTGGTGTTGTCATACGTTGTTATTGGGTCTAATATCGAGAGAGCCTTATCTAAGGTTAGGGTTCTGTCCAGTGACATTTCCAGCTCCAAGCGAAACCAGTCTCGTCATCTCCCTCGAGGTCTGAAGTGAGGGCCAATATGACGATGCGGAGCAACTATAGGGTTTGGGTTCGAGTTAGGTTCGGTTTCAGTTGAGGGTTAGAAGTAGGGTCAGATTTTGTTCCCAGGAGGTTCAATGCGCTAAACACATAGCAGTGCACTTGTCTCCCTGAAGGGCTGAGTTGAGGGCACAAGGGAGGATGCCGGTCAGGGCTTGTCTTTGGGTTCCAAGGCCAGACAACTCTATGGGCCACTGGTCGGTTAGGCCTCAGGAATACTTTTGAGTACCTGAAACCCAACCTTGGAAACGACATGGTGATGTTCCAGGTTCTATGTGGAGTGATCCTGCATCGCTTCTGGACCCCAGGCGCATGGTGTTGTCAGATTTTGGTATTTGGTCCCATGGGAAGAGAGCCTTAGCTAGGGTTAGGGTTTGGTCCAGGGACGTCACCAGAGCTGAAGCAACTCCCGTCTCGTGATCTTCCTTCAGGGCTGAAGTGAGGGCCTGGGTGATGGTACGGGTCAAGTGTACGGTTAGGTTTCGAGACTGGGTTAGGTTTTGGTTGGCGGTTCTGGTTGTGGTTAGGGTTACGGTTAGGTCCCAAGAGGCTCCAGGCACTGAACCTACAGCAGTGTGGTTGTCTACCCAACGGGCTGAGTTGAGGGCTCAAGTGAGGGTGCTGGTCAGGATTAGTCTTTGGGTTCTTATGCCAGATATCTCTATGGGCCCCTGGTTGGGTAGGCGTCAGGATTCCTCTCAGATAGCTGCAGTCGGGTTTTGGAAACCACATGGTGATGATCCAGATTATTTGTTGAGTGATCCTGCACCATTTCTGCACCCCAGGCACTTGGTGTTGCCAGACTTTGGTATGGGGTCCCCATTGGGAAAGAATCTTAGCTTGTGATAGGTTTCGGTCTAGGGACATCAACAGGGCCAAAGCAACTCCAGTCTTGTGATCTCCCTCGAGGGCTGAAGTGAGGGCCCATGCGACGGTGCAGCTCAACTGTAGGGTTAGTTTTCGAGATAGGGTTAGGTTTTGGTTGAGAGTTCTGGTTAGCGTTAGGTCCAAACAGGCTCCAGGAGCTGAAGCCACAGCAGTGCAGTTGACTCCCCGAAGGGCTGAATTGAGGGCACAGGGAGGGTGCCCTCAGGATGAGTCTTTGGATTCCAAGGCCAGACAACGCTGTGGGACAGTGTTCGGATATTTCTCAGGAATACTCTTGAACAGCTGCTACCGGGCCTTGGAAGTGACATGGTGATGTTCCAGATTCTCTGCTGAGTGATCCTGCACCGCTTCTGGACCATAGGCGCGTGGTGTTGTCACTTTGGTATTGGGTTCTTATGGGGAGAGAGCCTTATCTAGGGATAAGGTTCGGTCCAGAGACAACACCAGAGCCGAAGCGACTCCAGTCTCATGATCTCCCTCGAGGGCTGAATTGAGGGTCCTTGCAATGGTGTGAGTCATGGGTTTGGGTTCGAGATACCGTTAGGTTTCTCTTGAGGGTTCTGGTTAGGGTTAGGGTTCGGTCCCAGGATTCTCCCTGTGCTGAACCCACAGCAGTGCAGATGTCCCCCTGCAAGGCTGAGTTGAGGGCACAAGGGAGGGTGCCACTCAGGATTAGTCTTTGGGTCCCAGGCCATACAATTCTATGGATCACTCGTCAGTTAGGACCAGGAATTCTCTTGTGCACCTGTACTCAGGCCCTGGAAATGACTTGGTGATGTTCCAGTTTCTTTTTTTTTTTTTTTAATTTTTTTCAACGTTTTTATTTATTTTTGGGACAGAGAGAGACAGAGCATGAACGGGGGAGGGGCAGAGAGAGAGGGAGACACAGAATCGGAAACAGGCTCCATGCTCTGAGCTGTCAGCCCAGAGCCTGACGCGGGGCTCGAACTCACGGACCGCGAGATCGTGACCTGGCTGAAGTCGGACGCTTAACTGACTGCGCCACCCAGGCGCCCCGTGATGTTCCAGTTTCTATGCTGAATGATCCTACATCGCTTCTGGACCCCAAGCACGTGGTGTTGCGAGACTTTGGTGGGTCCCAATGGGGAGAGAGCCCTAGCTAGGGTTAGGGTTTGGTCCAGGGATATCCCCAGATGCAAAGTGACTCAAGTCTCTTGATCTCCCTCGAGGGCTGAAGTGAGGGCCCATGTGACGGTGCGGGTCAAGTGTAGCATTAGGTTTCAGTTGAGGGTTCTGGTTAGGGGTAGGGTTAGGTCCCAGGAAGCTACTGGCTCTGAGTCCACAGCAGTGCAGTTGTCTCCCCGAAGGGCTGAGTTGAGGGCACATGGGAGGATGCTGATCATTTTTAGTATTTCCGTTCCATTTCCAGACAACTGTATGGGCCATTGATTGTGTAGGCCTCAGCAATCATTTCAGAAAGCTGCAGCCCGGCCTGAAAAACGACATGCTGAATTCCAGGTTCTATCTGGAATGATCCTTCACTGCTTCTGGACCCCAGGTGTGTGGTGTTGTCAGACTTTGGTTTTGGGTGCCCATGGGTAAGAGCCTTAGCTAGAGTATGGTTCCGTCCAGGGTTGTCGCCAGGCTGAAACAACACCACTGTTGTGAATTCATTGGAGGGCTGATGTGTAGCTGTGAGTCTGCTATAGAGTTAGTGTGCTAGATACGGTTAGGCTTAGGGTGAGGGTTATGTTTCGGTTCACCGTTAGTGTTAAGGTCCAGGTGAGTGAAGGCAGTGACTCTACAGCAAAGCAGTTGTCTTCCTGGGGGCCTGAGTGCAGTACAGAAGGGAGGGTTTTCGTTCGCATTAATCTTTGGGTACCAAAGCCAGACAAACATATGGCCCACCCTTTGGGTAGGCCTCAGGATTCTTCTCGTGCAGCTGCTGTCGTGCTTTGCATATGACATGGTGATGTTCCACATTTCATGCCTAGTATTTATGCACCGATTCTTGATCTCATGTATGTGCTGATGTCAGACTTTGTAAATGAGTCCCCCTGGGGATAGACAATTAGCTAGGGTCAGGGTTCAGTATAGGGAAGTCGCCAAGTCCGAAGCGACACCAGTGTTTTGAATTCCATGGAACGCTGAATTGAGGGCACATGCGTGGCTGTGAATCTGGTTTAGAGTTAGTGTACTAGATAGGGTTAGGGGTAGGGTGAAGGTTATGGTTAGGGTTATGATTAGGGTTAGGGTCAGGTCTCAGGAGGCTCTAGGCACTGAACCCACAACACTGGTGTTATCTCCACAAAGGGGTGAGTGGTGTCCCCAAGGGAGGGTGTCAATCAGGACTAGTCTTTGGGTTCCAAGGCCAGACAAATGTAAGGGTCACCCTTCGGGTAGGTCTCAGGATTCATCTCGTGCAGCTGCAGTCACGCTTTTGAAATGAGATAGTGATGTTCCACATTCCATGTCGAGTATTTCAGTACAGATTCTCGAAACCGTGTGCATGCTGTTGTCAGACTTGGAATTGGGTCCCGACGGGGAGAGAGCCTTACCTAGGGTTTGTGTTAGGTCCAGGGAAGTCAGCAGGAGCGAATCGACTCCAGTTTCGTGATCTCCCTCGAGGACTGAATTGAGGGCCCATGCGACAGTTCGGGTCAAGTGTAGGATTTGGGTTAATGTTAGGGTTAGGTGTAGGGTGAGGGTTATGTTTAGGGTTACGTTAGGGCTGGGGTTAGGTCCCAGGAGTCTCTAGGCACTGACCCCACCACAGAGCAGTTGTCTCCCCGATGGGCTGAGTGGAGTACACAAAGGAAGGTGCCAGTCAGGACTAGTGTTTGGTTTCCGTTGCCAAACAAATATTGGGCAAGCTTATATAGGCCTCAGAATCCTCTCGTTCAGCTGCAGTTCCTCTTTGAAAATGACATAGTGATGTTCCACGTTCCACATCGAGTATTTCTGTACCGTTACTCGAACCCATGTGCGTGCTCTTGTCAGACTTTGCAATTGGGTCCCCATGGGGACAGAGCCTCAGTTAGGGTTAGGTTTCGGTCCAGGGGAGTCACCATGGCAGAAGCCATAGCAGTGTTGTGAATTCCATGGGGGGCTGAAGTGAGGGTTGTGCGTGGCTATGGGTCTGGTGTAGCTTATCAAGGTTGATAGGGTTAGGTGTAGGGTAAGAATTATGTTTAGGATTAGGGTTAGGTTTAGGTCCCAGAAGACTCCAGACACTGATCCCACAGCAGAGCTGGTGTTAACCCGAGGGGCTGAGTGGAGTACCCAAGAGAGGGTGTCGGTTAGGATTAGCCTTTGACTTCCAAGGCCAAAGAAATGTATGTGTCACCCTTCGTGTAGGACTCAGGAAGCCTCTCGTGCAGCTGCAGTCGCGCTTTGGAAATGACATGGTGATGTTCCACGTTCCATGCCAAGTATTTCTTCACTGATTCTCGAGCCCGCATGCGTACTGTTGTCAGACTTTGGAATTGGGTCCCCGAGCCTTAGCTAGTGTTAGGGTTTGGTCCAGGGAAGTCGCCAGGCCCGAAGCAACTCCGGTTTTGTGATCTCCCTCGAGGGCTGAATTGAGGGCACATGCGAGGGTGTGGTTCAATGTAGGGTAGGGTTAGATATAGGGGTAGGTGTAGGGTGCGGGTAATTGTTAGGGGTACAGTTAGGGTTATGGTTTGGAAATAACATGGTGATGATATATATTCCATGCCAAGTATTTCTACACCTGTTTCGAACCCTTGTGTGTGCTATTGTCAGATTTTGGACTTGTTTCCCCATGGGAGAGACACTTAGATAGGTTCAGGGTTTGGTCCAGGAATGTCACCAGGGCCAAAGCAACTCCAGTGTTGTGAATTCCATGGAGCTCTGAAGTCAGGGCACATGCGCAGCTGTGGGTCTGGTGTAGACTTAATGAGATAGATAGGGTTCAGTGTAGGGTGATATTTATGGTTAGGGTTACTGTTAGGTTTAGGTTTAGGTCCCATGAGACTCCAGACACTGACCCCAAACAGAGCAGGTGTCAACCTGAAGGGCTGAGTGTAGTACACAAGGGAGGGTGCGCATCAGTCTTCGTAGTTGGGTTCCAAGACCAAACAAATGTATGGGCCACCCTTTGGGTAGGCCTCAGGATTCCTCCCCTGCAGCTGCAGTCGTGCCTTGGAAGTGACATGGTGATGTTCCAAGTTCCATGCCAACTATTTCTGGACCAATTCTTAAACCAGTGTGAGAGCTGTTGTCAGACATTGGAATTAGGTCCCAACGCATACAGAGCCATAGCTAGGGTTAGAGTTCATTCCAGCAGTGTGGCTATGGCCGAAGAGACTCCAGTCTCGTAATCTCGCTGCAGGGCTCAATTGAGTGCCCATGCGAGTGTGCGGGTCAAGTGTAGTGTTTGGGTTAGAGATAGGGTTAGGTGTAGGTTGAAGTTTACGATTAGGGTTAGGGTTAGGTCCTAACCCAGCAAGCTCCAGGCACTGAACGCACAACAGAACAATTGTCTCCCCGAAGGGCTGAGTGTAGGATACAAGGGAGGGTGCCTGTTAGGATTAGTCTTTGGGTTTCACAGCCAGGAAAATGTATGGGCCACCCTTTGGTTAGGCCTCAGGAATCCTCTTGTGCAACTGCAGCTGTTCTTTTGAAATGACATGGTTATGTTCCACGTTCCATGCTGAGTATTTTTGCACCGATTCTCGAACCTTTGTGGGTGGTGGTGTCAGATTTTAGAATTGGGTCCCCATGGGGAGAAAGCTTTAGGTAGGGTTAGGGTTCAGTTTAAGGAAGTCGACAGGGCTGAAGCGACTCCAGTCTCATGATCTCCATCGAGGGCTGTGTTGAGGGCCCTAGAAAAGGTGGGGGTCAAGTATAGGGTTCAATTACAGATAGGGTTAGGTGTAAGTTGAAGGTTATGTTTACGGTTATGGTTAGGGTTAGTTTTAGGTCTCAGGAGGCTCCAGGAACTGAACCCACAACTGTGCAGTTGTCTCTCCGAAGGGATGAATAGAGTACATAAAGGAGTGTGCCGGTCAGTATCACTTCATAGGATCCAAGGCCAGAGAGATGTTTGGGCCACCCTTGGAATAGGCCTCTGGAATCCTGTCGTGCAGCTGCAATCACACTTTGCAAAAGATATGGTGATGTTCCATGTTCCATGCCGAGTATTGTTGCACCGATTCTCGAACCTGTGTGCGTGCTGTTGTCAGACTTTTGAACTGGGTCCCCATGGGGATAGACACTTAGCTAGGGTAAGAGTTCTGTACAGGGAATTGCTAAGGCCGAAGCGACACCAATGTTGTCAATTCCATGGAGGGCTGAAGTGAGGGCACATGTGCGGCTGTTCATCTGGTTTACTTTTCATGTGCTAGATAGGGTAGGTTGAGGGTTATGTTTAGGGTTATGTTTACGGTTAGTGTTAGGTCCCAGGAGGCTCTCCATCCATGTAGTTTCAAATGGCAAGATTTTATTTTTTTTGATGGCTAAGTAATATTCCATGGTGTGTGTATGTATGTAGGTGTATACACACACACGCACACACACACATAAACATACTATGTATGTATGTATGTATGTATGTATGTATGTATGTATATATACCACGTCTTTATCCATTCCTCCATCGATGGACATTTGGGCTTTTTCCTTACTTCAGCTATTGTTGATAGTACTGCTATAAACTTTGGGGTTCACGTGTCCCTTCGAAGTAGCATATCTGTATCCCTTGCATAAATACCTACTAGTGCACCTGCTGGGTTGTTGAACAGTCTTCTTTTTCATTTTTTGAGGAAACTACATACTGTTTTCCAGAGTGGCTTCACCAGCAGTGCAAGCCAGTGCACCAGCAGTGCAAGAGTTCCTCTTTCTCCATTTCCTCGCCAACATCTGTTGTTGCCTGTGTTGTTAATGTTAGCCATTCTCACAGGGGTGAGGGGGTGTTTCATTGTGGTTTTAATTTGTATTTTCCTGATGAGGGATTTTGAGCATTTTTTCATGTGTTGGTTGGCCATCTGGATGTCTTCCTTAGAGGAGTGTTTGCTCGTGTCTTTGCCCATTTCTTCACTGGATTACTTGTTTTTTGGTATGTTCTCGAGTTTGGTATGTTCTTTATAGATTTTGAATACTAATCCTTTATCTCATATGTCGTTTGCAAATATCTTCTCCCATTCTGTTGGTTGCCTTTTAGTTTTGCTGATTGTTTCCTTCTCTGTGCAGAAGCTTTTTATTTTGATGAGGTCCTAATACTTCAGTTTTGCTTTTGTTTTCCTTGCTTCCGGAGATGTGTTGGGTAAGAAGATGTGGATGCCAACATTAAGAGGTTTTTGCCTGCTTTCCCCTTGAGGATTTTGACGGCTGCCTATCTTACATTTAGGTATTACATCCGTTTTGAGTGTGTTTTATGTGAGAAAGTGGTCCAGGCTCATTCTTCTGCATATCACTGTCCAGTTTTCCCAGCACACTTGCTGAGGAGACTGTCTTTATTCCATTGGATCTTCTTTCTTTTGGTCAAAGATTAGTTGGCCATACATCTGTGGGTCCAATTCTGTGTTCCTGTTCTGTTCCATTGATCTGAGTGTCTGTTCTTGTGCCAGTACTGTACTGTCTTGATGATTACAGCTTTGTAATACAGCTGGAAGTCCAGGATTGTGATACCTCCTACTTAGGTTTTCTTTTTCAAGATTGCTTTGGCTATTCGGGGTCTTTTCTGGTTCCATACAAATTGAAGGATTGTGTTTTGTAACTCTGTGGAGAATGCTGGTGTTATTTCGATAGGCATTCAGTTGAATATATAGATTGCTTTGGGTACTATTGACATTTTAACAATAGTTGTTCTTCCTATCCAGGTGCATGGAATATTTTTCATTTTTGTGTGTTTGTCATCTTCAATTTCTTTCATAATCTTTCTATAGATTTCAGTGTATAGATTTTTCACCTCTTTGGTTAGATTTATTCCGAGGTATTTTATGGGTTTTGGTGCAATTGTAAACGGGATGGATTCTGTGATTTCTCTTTCTGTTGCTTCTTTGTTTGTGTATAAGAATGCAACTAATTTCTGGGCATTAATTTTATACTCTGCCACTTTGCTGAATTCATGGATCATTTAACAGTTTTTTGGTGGAACCCTTTTATCAAGAAAGGATGCTGTATTTTGTCAAATGCTTTCTCTGCATCTATTGAGTGCATCATGTGGTTCTTGTCCCTTCTTTTATTGATGTGATTAATAACATTGATTATTTTGTGGATATCGATCCAGCCTTGTATTCCAGGTTAAATCCCACTTGGTCGTGGTGAATAAAGTTTAAATGTATCGTTGGATCTGGTTGGCTAATATCTTGTGGAAGATTTTTGAACCCATGTTCATCATGAAAATTGGTCTATACTTCTACTTTTTAGTGGGATCTTTGTCTAGTTTTGGAATCCAGGTAATGCCGACTCATAGGAAGAGTTTGGATGTTTCCTTCCATTTCTATTTTTGGGACAGCTTCAAGAGAATAGGTGTTAACTCATCCTTAAATGTTGGGTAGAATTCCGCTGGAGAGCCATCTGGCCCTGGGCTCTTGTTTTTTTTGGAGATTTTTGATTACTATTTCAATTCTTTACTGGTTATGGGTCTGTTCAAATTTTCTATTTCTTCCTCTTTCAGTTTTCATAGTTTGTGTATTTCTAGGAATTTGTCCATTTCTTCCAGATTGTCCATTTTATTTGGTATATAATTGCTGATAATATTCTCTTATTCTTGTTTGTATTTCTCCTGTGTTGGTTGTGATCTCTCCTCTTTCATTCTTGATTTTATTTATTTGGGTCCTTTCTTTATTCTTTTTGATCCAACTGGCTGGTGGTTTATCAATTTTATTAATTATTTCAAAGAACTAGCTTCTGGTTACATTGATCTCTTCTACTGTTTGTGTGTGTGTGTGGGGGGTTGTTGTTTGTTTTTGTTTTCAGTTTTGAAAGCATTGATTTTTGCTGTAATCTTTATCATTTCTTGTCTTCTGCTGGATTTGGATTTTATTTGATGATCTTTTTTCCATTACTTTAAGGTATAAGCTTACGTTGTGTATCTGAGACTTTTCTTCCCTCTTTAGGAAGGCCTGGATTGTTAAACTTCCTCTTATGACTACCTTTGTTGCATCCCAGAGGTTTTGGACTGTGGTGTTATCAGTTTTATTGGCTTCCATGTACTTTTTAATTTTCCCTTTAACTTCTTGGTTCACCCATTCATTCTTTTTTTTTTAATTTTAGTTTTTATTATTTACAATTTACATCCAAATTAGTTACCGTATAGTGCAACAGTTATTTCATGAGTAGATTCCTTAGTGCCCCTTACCCATTTAGTCCATCCCCCCCACAACCCCTCCAGTAACCCCATGTTTGTTCTCCATATTTATGTGTGCTCTTCTTTTGTACACCTCCCTGTTTTTATTTTTGTTTCCCTTCCATTATATGTTCATCTGTTTTGTGTCTCAAAGACCTCCTATGAGTAAAGTCATATGATATTTGTCTTTCTCTGACTACTAATTTCACTTAGCAGAATACCCTCTAGTTCCAACCATGTAGTTACAAATGGCAAGATTTCATTCTTTTTGATTGCTGAGTAATACTCCATCACACACACACACACACACACACACCACATCTTCTTTATCCATTCACCCATCAATGGACATTTGGGCTTTTTCCATACTTTGGCTATTGTTGATCGTGGTGCTATAATCATGGGGGTGCATGTGTCCCTTCAAAACAGCACACCTGTATCCCTTAGATAAATGCCTTGTATTGCAATTGCTGTGTCGTAGGATAGTTCTCTTTTTAGCTTTTTGAGGAGCCTCCGTACTGTTTTCCAGAGTGGCTGCAGCAGCTTGCATTCCACTATTCATTGTTCCATAGGATGTTCTTCAGTCTACAAGTATTTGTTATCTTTCCAAATTTTTTCTTGTGGTTGATTTAGAGTTTCATAGCATTGGGGTCTGAAACTGTGTATGGTATGATCTCTATCTTTTTGTATGTGTTGAGTACAAGTAAACATAAAATTATTTATGTTTATTTATTTTAGAGAGAGAGAGACGGGCAGAGAGAGAGGGAGACACAGAATCCAAAGCAGGCCTCAGGCTCTGAGCTGTCAGCACAGAGTCCGACACAGGGCTCAAACTCACAAACCATGAGATGACGACCAGAGCTGAAGTCAGATGCTTAACTGAATGAGCCTCGCAGGCACCCACTTTAGTGACATTTTAAATGACACCGTTCAAAGTGCACTTGCTACCTTGCAAACTCAGAGAGAGAGAAAGAAATGTGAAGAATCAGGAAGTAGTTAAGAGTTGGCTGCTGAGTTTTACCGTAATTTGGCTTTGGAGGGTTTTTGTTCATTGGGTGTAGTGAGCACAGCATATTTGCCTGCCATTTACCACAGTAGACAGCGGGCCTCTGGGAGCCAAAACTCTTTCTGACCAATGAGCTGGAATTTTACTAGGACCGCCAAGATGAGATTTGCTATTTCAAGGACTAGGAGTTATCTTTTATTTTCACAACTCAGTAATTATCACATCATTCAACTCTGCCCTCCAAGATATGTAGAAAATACCCAAATATAGTTGAGAGAGAAAGGGTGATAGCCAAAGTGTATAATCCTTTCCCTTTAAAAAATATGTTTAAATTATGCTTTATGATTTTTTTTAATTTTAGTGAGGGGGCATGCAAGTGGGGGAGAGGGAAAGAGAGAGAATCTTAAGCAGGATTCACTCTCAGTGTGGAGCCCAACACAGGTCTGGATCACATGATCCTACAATCGTGACCTGACACAAAATCAAGAATCTGATGCTCAACTGACTGAGCCACCCAGGTGCTCAATAGTCTCTTTCTCTCTGAATGCTGAATAGTAAATTTTCAACGTGAATGGGGGATAAACAGGCATACATACATACATACATACACCGCTAAGAAAGCCATGAGTTGTTAGACATGAACTATTTCCATCATCTTTGTCTTCTAGTTATATTCATGCCTCTAGTGTTTGTTGATTGCAATGCACGATCTTGCTGTGTGAGGTACAAATTGTTGTGTGATCAGTTTTCCGTGAAAGTCTTTCCTCATATCTGTCTTAACCACAAGGTGCCAATGTTGAATTTGAGGATGTAGAGCTAAGAGCCTTGAGGTCCAATAACTGTCAACTAGAAGTTATATTTTCTGTTGGGGAGAAATCCCCATATGATGGCAATGACTTTGCATTGGTAAGGGAAAGAATACTTTCATGCCTTCATGGTTCTTGCGCTTTTTGTGTCTCACCAAAATCAAGACTCAGGTCATGTGCATGTTTATCAAGCAAACACCTTTTTTTTTTTTTCCAGAAAATAAAAACGCCCTGGAAGACAAGTGTAATGCACTGAGGTCTGTGAAAGCCACAAAGGAAGCAAAAGTCAAACAGCTGAAAGAGAAAGCACATAACCTGGAAGAATTCTATGAACAAAGAAAAGTGCCTACAAAAAAAGTAAGATGGGGGCGCTTGGGTGGCTCAGTCGGTTGAGCGTCCAAATTCGGCTCAGGTCATGATCTCACAGTCCATAAGTTCAAGCCCCATGTCAGGCTCTGTGTTGACAGTTCAGAGCCTGGAGCTTGCTTTGGATTCTATATATTCCTCTGGCCCTACCCAACTCTCACTCTGTCTCTATCAAAAAAATGAATAAACGTTAAAAAAATTTAGAAAAGTAAGATGTTCATGTGAGAACTGTCACAAGGACCGTAATGTATGGGAGAACAGGGCAGCCAGTAGAGATAATTGTATTTCTTTTGGAACTGGGTCCAGAGTATTTTTGCCCAATGCATTCAGTAGAATTGGACCTTCCCTTCCTACCTTGCTTTTTGTAACGTAACCTGCATTTTCCTTTCTCCTAAGTGCTTGCCACACATTGTGTTATCTTTTGGGGGCGGCAGAGGGAAGGTACCATCATTAATAACGTTAATACCTGGATTCACTCTGGATCCATCTGCACTGTCCTATAGATTTCAATCGCATCACACTGTTTTGTCACCCAGCAGTTAGGTCATTTTTGTTCAGGACCAGACATGGGTCAAAAGTGTGTGGGGAAAAAAATGAATTCTCTTGCTGCAGAAACAATTGAAGTTGCTTTCTGGAAAGTGGGTAGGGGTACCAGCATCCATTATGCCAGTGAGATTGCTCACTGCAGGCCCAATCCCTAAGAACGTCAAGTTGTTTCCTGTCCCCTGATTTTTCAAGTGTAACTTTTCTGAGTCTTGGCCAAAGCCCGCAGCTTCACTAGGGATCATCTTTGCTGGCCTCCCCTGAGGGATGGCTTTGTCCTGGGCTTCCTTCTTCTCCATCTTGGTCTTGTGTGTCTTTGTGGGGTTGTCAGATACTTGGTGCATTCAGTCCCATGTTTCCTCCTTTGTACAGTATTTCCTTTTGTTCTCAGGAGGAGATGGGGGACTTTAGAGTCCCTCACTCGTGTTGGAAAGTGAAGACTTCTCTTCCCTGGAGACTCACCTTTATGTTCGTCCTTCCCACAGCTGGGGTTAGGGCTTGCTCTCACTGGCATCTTGTTTTTGTTAACTCGTAAGCTCTTTCTGTGAGTGGGTACAGCAACCTGACCACCTCTCTATCTTCAACCCCTTACAACAGAGCCACTACATTACAACCACGCCAGCAAGCATTTGCCCAAGGACTGCCTGAGAGACCAGAAGGAAATGCATGTGCCTTTCTCTGTCTAGTGCTTTTGTGTCATTTGCTAAGAGATTTTCAATTTTGCGTATGATTCTTGAGGACATCAAGTGTCAAGTTGAAACCATCTCAGTCAACACCACAAAGAAAATGGTCTGAGGGCAACACAACAACCCAGCCTTGCCAAGCGTTGCCTTCTGCTGCCTTCACTATCAATGGAATGAGTCTTGTTAAAGTAGATTTGGCTCCATGAAGTTGAGAGTTTTCCACCTGAAATCTCTTTCCTGGAAGTAAACCCAGACTGTTTGACAGTTCATATCAGGTTGTACGTCAGGAGATGAGGTTGTTCTAAGAATGGCCTTTTGAAGATGGAGGCAGGGGTTGCAGTCCTGAACGCTAGCGATGTCTGGGAGTGAGCTGCAATGTTAGTGAAACCATATTCTGGAAGGTCGTCTTTCAGGTGATTGCCTGTGTCATGGTACAACTTTTGGACTGAGAATCAGGGCTCCCCATGGAGGTGTAAGACTAGTGATGATCCCTTGGTTCATCCTAATGGGTACAGTTGGTCAGATACGGTTTTTCACTCACTGATGAAATGGGTCTTCGCCATATCAAACAAAAGACCAACTCTGGGAAGGCACAAAGTACAATGTTATTTGATGACTTTATGATAAAGGAGAGGAAACGAGAACTAGAAAGACAGTTCCAATAGTAGAGACGTGGCAGCAGACAGAAGTTGAATTTTCTTGAACTTAAATGGAGTGTTCACTTAATTTCTCTGATTCGGTTGTCAGTCTGTGCATTTATGGGAGAAGTGGGGGAAGGGATATTTGCATAGGCCTTCAAGAGTGCTGGGAGGTAAAAAGGGAGAACCTCTGGACCTTGTTCCTGACTGTGTATGTATCTTTCCCATCTTAGGAAGCTGAAAATGACACTGTGAACTGGCGGCAAAGAAGAATCAGCTAGCAGCTGCAGGTAAAATTTGAAAATAGCTACAGAAGGGGCGCCTGGGTGGCTCCATCATTTAAGCATCCAACTTCAGCTCAGGTCACAATTTCACAGTCCGGGAGTTCGAGCCCCGTGTCAGGCTCTGTGCTGACAGGTCAGAGCCTGGAGCCTGTTTCAGATTCTGTTACATCACTCTCTGTCCCTCCCCCACTCATGCATGTGCTCACTCTCTGTCCGTCTCAAAAATAAATAAACATTAGGAAAAAAATAGCTACAGAAGAAATAAACAAGTACAAGTGAGTTCAGCTAGTAATTACCCGGAGCTCATGAAACGGCTGTTATTTTTTGGTTTTTAATCTTTTTGAAAAGTTTGAAGTCAACATATGCATAGAGTATTAACAGATAAAAAAGGTAAGTTTTAGAAGGAATAAAATAATTAAGGTTCTAAACATTTGAAGATCTCAAGTAGTGAGCAGACTGTGTGGAAACTTTGTCCATGCTACCATTCCTCGGGGGTGGTGTCAAGTGTCATCATCTGTAGGAAAGCAGTGTGTCGTACAATGAATCATACCCATCAACGTGGTAGTGCCATTTCATGGCCCTTGTCTTTGCAACCCTGGGAAACATGGTGAGGATAAAAGTTATAAAAGAATAGATCTTTATGATAAAAGACACTTGTCACATGATGAATTAGAGAAAGATTGAAAATGGGAAGGAATTCCATGAACTCTGAACCCTACAGGCATGGGATAATGAGTAAGGAAAGGATGTAACAATAGCTTTG
The DNA here is from genome assembly GCF_022837055.1 of Prionailurus viverrinus. Lineage (NCBI taxonomy): Eukaryota > Metazoa > Chordata > Mammalia > Carnivora > Felidae > Prionailurus > Prionailurus viverrinus. The sequence goes on from NW_025927557.1 coordinate 30,044, forward strand.
ATCCTACTGTACATTGATAATCACGGGCAAAGTGTTTCATGTGTAAGAATAAATTGTATCAGGGGACAGATATGAGGTTGTTGGGATCGTGGGCAGCTTATTTAAAATCATACCCAATATTGGGCCTTATCTGACAAGAGCAATTGTAACTCACAGGCCACAAATTGAACAAACACGGGAACAGCTGCAGCAGGCAGAGCTCACCTTTAGATACCAGGTAACCTGAGTTCTGCCTGACATACTGAACCCTTAGCACCTCACGCAGGTAAGTGTAGTGGCCCTTGGAATCCCTCACCACGGGCTTTTCATTGTTGGCTTTTCCCGCTTGCAGTTCATGAGAAGAATGCTCAGGACAACTAGGTAAGTGTTTTCTTGTTTCCTCCTCTTTCTTTGGTGCACAGTGTGGCACCACCTTCCGACTGAAGGTGGGTGTGTTTTTTCTCCCCCAGATCAAGACTCAGATCTGGGACAGGGAGATGGCAGAGCAGGGCAGGGAGGTCGCTTACTTGAAATACAGGTGTGGTCATTTGACTTGCGTTTTTATGCGTGTTTCCAGGGATGACACCTGCACTGTTAGTTGTCTAGTAGACGACGTGGTGTTGCAACTCTTATACAAGTCCATTATTTTTCTGTATCCAAGACTGGACGGGGATGGAACCAAAGAGGCTGCCTGAGGGATACACGAGGCAGAAACCAATCACTGCAAGAACCCTTCAAGGAGAGGTAAGGAGCACGTTGTGATGTGCCGCAGTCCAATTTCTGCTGTGCAGCCTGTTCCTGTGTGTGATCATCGTGTGGTCTGGAAAGAATCACACGCACTAAGGACGGCAGGTGGTCTGAAGGGGTGACAGAAGGATGTTGTCCTCTGGTGCCACAGACAGTGAGGCACTTGTCCCTGTGACTGGTAGAGCTCATGCCCCTCCTCTGATGGTGACCCTCCCACCTCCTCTAGCATCCCCCTGTCTGAAGAGCCTGGAAACTTTCTTCCCACCCGGATACAATGTGAAGACTTTAGTTTATTTGAGGAGAAGGTCCTTTATTCACTAGTTTGAAGAGTCTTTCTTTTTGTTTGTTTTGGGAACTGTAGCCCTACATCCCGCCATTCAAGTTCCATAAAGCTTAGCTTAGTCCTCTGATGGTATCAGTGCAACTCTGCAGCTTCACTGCTAACTTCTCGCAGTTTTCCTTTTCTCAATAGTGTCAAATTAGTCTTTCCTTACATAATAACTGCTGTGGAAGGCAGCTTGTAGATAAGCTGGGAGATTGAACAAATTGCCTGAAGAAATGCACCCTTGTTGAGGACTCATTGAGGATATACACCAAACCAGTGTTCTCAGTGTTATTCTTTTTTGTTAAGTTTATTTATTTTGAGAGACGCATAGACAGAATGCCAAGCAGGCGTCACACTGTCAGTGAGGAACCCAACGCTGGGCTTGAATTCACAAGCTGTGAGATCGTGACCTGAGCCAAAATTAAGAGTCGGATGCTGAATCCAAGCATCCTCAGACTAATTCCTGATCTGTAATGAAATCGTGATTTCCCATGATGTATACTGAGAAAACTGTTTTACTGGTGAATTCTAAATTGCTAGTTGCACCTGACCTGTCCACAGTTACGTGATTAATGATGAAACATCATGAACTAGGGCACCGTGAGGTCTTTATCAAGGTGAGGGGACGGTTCTCCCCTTTTTCCTTGGGGGTCACCTGAGGCATTTGGGATACCCTCTGCCTCTGGTCAGGGACCTGACTGTAGGGAATAGTTTAAGATATTTGAGGAATGAGTTCAGGGATTGTTTTCATTCCGCACTGTTCTCTAAAAGCAGAATAAACCTCTGTCCCTTCTAGGGTCTTTAGTAGATCGAGAAACTGCTGAAACCTCTGTGGGTTACAGTGGCTCTGACTGTACCAAGAATGCAGACAAGGGCAAGGTAAATGCTGGGACCATTCTCAGTTGTAACTCTTTTGGGAAACCCTCATCTTTATGTACAGTATGCTCTCCTGGCCTTGTCTCGTTTTGCATGTTGTGTGCTATGTCTGTTTGTTCTTTCTTTTCCAAATGCACACTCATAACCCAGGAGCCCACAGGCTTCTCAATTTTTAGTCTGTCAGCTTTCTGTGGTACGTTTAGAAGCCAAAAGCGCTTAGAGACTGAGTACCTTAAGGTTTTTCTGTGAGTTTCAGGAAATAATGAGAGGAGGATGAGTGCACACTCCAAACCGATGTCTCCCGGCCTGGGTGATCCCTTCCAGACCTCACCTCTGTGGGAACAGTGTGGCTGCTGTGTCTTCCTTTCTTGATTCTGACTAGGAGATGAACCTGTTAGAAACGACATCATGACTCCAACTTTCTGTTATGTGCCCTGTGCCATTTAGAGTGGTCATAGAGAAAGCCAATATCATCACTCATCACCTTTCCGTCTTTGTTGGTAAATGACTTGTCTGGAATCCTCCAGCTATGCCTTAGGTAAATACAATTTGCACACTGTGTCCTTCAATTGTGTTTCTATGAGCAGTTTCTGGTTTTGTCCCGTCACTGTTAGAGCTGATATAGTCTCATGATACATACCAGTTTTATACCAAAACACTTGCATGAAATCTGTTATGTGAATTTCTCCCTCTTTTTTTCCATTGCACATAATGACTCTGTGTCCTGTAGTATGCTTAAAGTCAGAATTCCCTACGAATTAAGATGAACACATCTGAGCTTTGTAGACATTCACCACAAGTAACTTGTTCTTCACAGAAGACTCTCCTTCCCCTGCAAGATTCCAGGCATCCTCCACTCCCCAGAGGTCTCCGAGGCCTTTGACAACACTTCCAGAGGGAAGACTCCTTTCTCAGGGAGAGGAGCAGAGGAGGCACAGTGAGGGTCCGGCTGCAGAATATTTTGCCAGGAGTGGCTGTGATTCCACGAGCAGAATATGAGCCGTGTATTCCCACTCATTTTTGTGTGTGTGTTCTTAATATAGCAAAAGCAGAGCATCTGGAGTCGCTGTAGAGGAGGGATGCAGGGTGAACCTGGACATCGATGGCTGCCTGTCTGGAGAATGCTACTTCATTAGTCTGTAATTACTTCTGTTAACCCTCTAGGACAGGACCCTTGCCATTTTACTTCCGCAGACATGGGCAGTGATGTGTGGTATCCAGTGGCAGGGACAGAGTTTTCAGGTACTGATGCTATTCTCTTGGATCCTGGTGGCAGAGAAGGTGGCAGGTGCTGACACATTTTTCTCTGGGTTACAGCTGCTTTTGGTATTGGTTCTTTTGTCTGGAATATGGATGTAGCTTCACTTCTGTTCTGCAGGGCAGTCTGGATCCTGGGGACCTCCTCCGTTAACTGGACGATTCTGCATGCCCTACCCTGGAGACGCCCCACCCCCATGGACTATTAGGCACATACACCTCCTGAACCTTGGCAGCCCTGGGGCCACCCGAAACCCCTCCACCTGCAACACTTGGTAAGACGATCTGAGCACTAGGAGTTGACTTGTAAAACAAACTCACCTTATTTTGTTACTGTTAGGTCTTGGGCCAAGGTGCAGAGGCGGTACCACAGACCATTGTGATGCAAGGGGAATGTGTCTGCTGCCATTACCATATTCCTCAAGTTTCTCAGGATCTCATCTTTGTCCTTTCCCCCACCATGGGTTGGTACAGGCGTCTCTTGTAGGAAGGAATGGGGCCGTATGCAGAAAATCAGACATAGCGCTTCAGCAGAAATGCCCTGTACACAGTCCACATGCTGGGATTTGTGAGGCATGAGGCACAATGTAACGTACGTCCATCTACTTGTGCCCCCAGCCATCCATAGTTGTTCGATGAGTGATGAATACATCTGAGTCAGGGCTTTTAGGAGTCTTCATCAAGTTATAAGGGATGGTTCTTCAAGTTCTTTTTGGGTATCACCAGAGGCATGTGGGACACCCTGTGCATGTAATTTGGGATCTCACTGGGACAAAGAGTTGAAGTGGTCGGAAGTATGAGGGGAGGGTTTTTTGTTTTGTTTTTGACCTCCAAACAGTCTACTCAAATCAGAATAAGCCTGCATCCCTTCTGGGGCTTTTTGCAGATCCAGAAGTAGGTATCACAACCAAGAGTGACATCGACACTGGCTCTGCCAAAACTGCCGAGAAGCACAAAGTAAATGCTGTGGCCATTTTCAGTTCTAAGTCTTTACGGACTGCCACATCTTTCTGTACAGGACACTCTCCTGCCATTGTCTCTGGTTTGTGTGTCGTATGGTCTGTCTGCTGTTTTTTTTTTCCCCCAAATGCAAAACATTTACTGCCGAGTCTACGGGCTTCCCTGTTTCCCAGCTGGCATCATTTTGTGGTAACTTGAGCAGCTAAGCATGCCTAAAGGTGGGGGCCATAGGGCTTTTCTAATGTGTTCCTGGAATAAATCAAGGAGGATGACACCACACTCCACTTGGAAGTCTCCTACCTTGCCTCATTCTTTGTGGATCTCCTCAATGTGGAATCATTGCTCTTGCTGTGTCTTCCTCTCCTGTTTCCTTCTATTGAGGATTTTAACGTGCTCAGAAAAATCTGTGGGTATCGTTACAATTTGAAAATGCGAACTGACTTCACTCCAACTCATATTTTTGTATGTGTCCTTTACAATGGTCTTAGACAAAGTAAATTTCATACCCATCAGCATTTTGGTAAACATGCTGTCCAGAGTCCCTTCAGGTGTGTCCTGGGCACAAATATCTGAACTATAAGAGGTGGCATATTTGTCATGGAAAACATGCACTGGAACTTAAGTTGTGAAGAGAAAAAATCCAAAAGTACCTGTGTGGCAAGTGCCCACGGTGTCCTTCACTTGTGTTCACATGAGCACGTTCTCTCGTGTCCTGTGTCACAGGTACAGCTAAAACATGGAAACTTACACCAGACATCAAAGTGCATTTGTGTTAATTTTGTCTTTTAGAATTTCAGCTCATTTTTCCAGAGAACACAATTCCCCTGCAAAGTGTACTGCACTTAAGCTGAGAAGTACCTCTGAAGTAAAATAAATTAGTTGAACCCAACTAACATGTATAGGTTACCTGTTTCTCTAAGAGCCCACTTTCCCAGGTCCTCTGCAGGTCCTCAGAATCCCCATCTCCCCATGTGTCTCTGTGCCCATGGATAGCACTTCCAGAGAGGAGAAGACCCCATTGTCGGGACAGAAGTAGATTGGGCACAGGCAGGGGCTTAGAGGCAGAGCTTTGAGCCACGAGGACTATGATTCCATGTGTGGACACTGGTATTGTCATTCCTTCTCATTCTGTAGTTCTTCATATACACAATAAACAACCCTTGTGGTGAGGGGGAGAGTGATCCTGGACACAGATGTCTTCCTATCTGGAATATGCTACTTTTTAAAAAATCTTGTAGAAAAAGGGCCCGTGCTGTTTCTACGTTTCCAGACACGTGGGGACACTAGTATTCCCCACCCCAAAGCTGTAAGGGGAACCCAAAGTATGGGTAGAGATTTTGGTGCTGATGTTGCCCTCTTGGAACCTGGTGGTGGGGAAGCTAGTAGGATATGAGCACTGCTGCTTTGGGTTTCCGCTTTTTGCTGGTGTTGGTGCTCTGTTCTGTCCTATGAACATACCTCTCATTTCTTTTCCCCAGGCTATTTTGTATGCAAGAGTCCTGGTCCTTTCCCAGGATCGCCTTGCAGGCTGAACCCCGTGGACCACCCTTCACCACCAGTCATGGGCTATGGGCCAACTCCCCCTCCTCTACCAGCTCCTCCACCTACTCTATTTGTTAAGATG
>NW_025927558.1:0-20000 GCF_022837055.1 Prionailurus viverrinus
TTCCAACGGGTGTGGATGTCCTTTGGATGCAGAAAACATTCGCACGTCATTTGCTATCGTTGCTCTCGGCACGCTCTTGCACCGAGGCCAAGGGACTGAGAGATGCATCTCGCCAGGTTAAAAAAAAATCTATCCATCGTGTGCCACCGCCACTGAGTGTCTGCACGCACTCTCTCCTTTTCTCACTCACACTAGCCTTTCGTACTTTGGCACCACTGTCGGTCGAACACGAGGATCAGAAAACACAAGGTTTCAGAAGTTCAAACAGCCTTCTGGTTCCATAGCACACCCTTGCATTCATAGCATGGATACGACTCCGTGAAATAAAGAGTAGTGGATATAAATGGGACACCCAAGGTCAAAGTCACAGCCTGTATGGTGTGAAGACGAATTCAAGAGTGAGAAAGCACGTAGACGGAAATATTCCTTCCTATGGCAGAATATTTACAGCACTGCTTTCAATGAAGTGCTTCTCCCGTAAACATTTGAAAGGAGATGAACGGCACAGATTCAATGAAGGCTTCATACTGTACTTCTGCATAGGAAGGGAGACAAGTGTCACAAACTACAAACGAAAGCAAAAAGACCAAACGCTGTGACACCATGATCTCCAAAAAGGAGGTTTTCCTGGGGGTGGGGAATTAATGTGGTGGGGTTCCAATTAACACAAGGAAAAAAGAATGTACTTATAATGAATGGGTTCCATAGTGAACACGCACAAAGAATTCACTTGACGAGTCCAGGGATACAATATTACAGGAGAAATCCTTTGATGTCCATTGTAGCCTGTGTGTGTGTGTGTGTGTGTGTGTGTGTGTGTGTGTGTGTGTGAGAGAGAGAGAGAGAGAGAGAGAGAGAGAGAGAACGAGAACCAATCAGGCAGTTGGTTCGCTTTCAAACACCTGATATTTCGACCCTTGATGTAACAAAACTTCTAAAATTCCTTTAGCTTTGCCTCTCTTTCTAAAGACAAATGTCAAAAACAGTGGTGAATATACTCCACGCTGAACGTACTGATTCTGAAAACTCTCAGTACGGATGGGTTTTATAATACACTTAACCATGTGTGGGGTGCTTGGTTGGCTCCGTCAGTTAAGTGTGTGACTGCGGCTCAGGTCATGATCTTACGGTTTGTGGGTTCGAGCCCTGCACCGGGCTCTGTGCGGACAGCCTGGAGCCTGCTTCGGATTCTGTGTCTCCCTCTCTCTCTCTCTGCTCCTTCCCCTTCCCACTCTGTCTCTCAAAAATAAATAAATGTTTAAAAAAGAAAGAAAGGAAAGAAAGAAAGAAAGAGAGAGAGAGAGAGAGAGAGAGAGAGAGAGAGAGAGAAGAGAAGAGAAGAGAAGAGAAGAGAAGAAAAAAAGAAATACACTTACCATGTGTTTAGAAAAATTTGAATTCCTACCAGTCTATACCTACCCCACTGTCTAAATTCCCCAGCTGGAAGATTTAGAATCTGTGCTTGAGCCAAAGCCTCCAGGAAAACCGCTGCCTGACTCTGCATTTGATGCGGGTCCCCAACCGATGGCCGCACCTGATTTAGAACCACTATCGGAGTTCTTTCCAGAACCAGGGACCCGAGGAGGTTCCTCGACACATGGCACATCGAAGTACCCTACGACCCAGCACTTTCACGACTAAGTACTTAGCCAAAGGATACAGGTCTGCTGTTTCCAAGGGGCACACGCACCTCAGTGTGCATAGCAGCACTATCAACGGTAGGCAAAGTATGGAAAGGGGCCAAATGTCCATCGACGGATGAATGGATACAGAAGAGGCGGTATCCATCTAACAACAGAGCAGTGCGCGGCCACCAGAGGGAATGAAGTCTTGCCATTTGCAAGTACCTGGATGGAACTGGAGGGTGTCATGCAAAGTGACATTTGTCCCTCAGAGAAACACATGTATCACAGGACCTCACCCGTGTGAGGACCTTCACTTCCCAAACAGAGGAACTCGGGAAGGGAAGGGAAGAAGGGAAGAAAAAATAACATACAAACAGGAAGGGGGACAAAAACGTAAGAGGCTCTTCCCTAAGGGGAACAAACAGAGGGTTCCTGGAGGGGGTTGTGCCGGGGCGGGGGCTGAAAGGGTGAGGGGTATGAAGGACTCTCCTCCTCAAACCACTGTTGCCCTATAGGCTAACTACCTTGGGGGTACATTGAAAAAATAAATTCAATAATAATATCAGAGAGGGCGAGGGCGAGGGCGAGGGCGAGGGCTACCTGATCATCTGCCAACGTCACAAAGGGAAAGTCCGGGAACCGTTTGGGAATGAAGCTGTCTACCGCTTCTCAGTCCTGGCAAAAGAACAGCTGCAGCTTATAGGCAGTCACGTCCCTCTGTAAGGCACCCGACAAACGCCTTCCTGCTTCTCAAAAGCTCATCTGGGCTTCGATGAGATTCAGGAAGTTTGCAGTCACCCCATCGTTCCTCGATCGCATGACTTTCACCTCGGTTTCCTATTACGTAAAACGAACACAGCCAAAGCCCTTTGAAGGACTAGTGTGAATATCTTTCCTGTCCTGAACCAGAAGAACCTCTCCAAAGCTACCAAAATATTCTTTCAGATCCTGTTCGGTTGTTTTCCACGGGAGACCCAACACTCTTAAATCGGACGTTTTCTGGATGGCTCTCTTCACTTTCACTGCTGAAGAAGCAGGCATCTGTCTCGTCCCTTTTTCTGTGGCTATCTTTGGGATAAGTTGACGACTGTCCGCTACCGGATTTCCCCAGCCAGCATCAGGGATGTGCAGGATGTGTTTGACCAGCCGGACACCTCTCATACACTGAGACGCTGGATTCCGGTAGTGCAGTCCACGTGCTGCCGACAAACTGGGCTGTCACTGTGGACAGCAGCACTGTCCCGTCGTCTTCCGATGGCATTTCAATGGGCTCGTCATTCTCATCTTTGGTCACCCGAGTACATTCAGACACCTGCTCTTATTTCTCTGCTAGGGTTCCGCTGCTAGGAAGCCTGACAGGGAACCCGAAGCGGCGAGGGATCCAGGAGCAGCCCAGCTACTGCTTCGCTCCCGCGAAATGGCCGCCTTGTAACTCTTTACGGAAGAGGAAAAAACACCACCGTGACCGCCACCATTTAATAACCTTGCTCTAAGTGTGGAGAAAGCAACCACCCATCCCCAAAAGGAAACTTGGGCAGGCTACACGTACAGGACATATGGAGCCTATACTTGCAAGTGCTTACTTACGTGGGAACATGGAAGGGTCGCCTGAGTCCCTGATGGCCCAGATGGGGTTCTTTGGAGGTGTCTGAATGAGTTTTCTTGTGTGCTCCCTTAGAGAAAGCTGGCCGTGAGACGACGCGGCCAGAAACTAGGAAGCCCTTTGGTTCCATCAGCGAAGCCCCGACTTTTGGGGAGGAACGGACGCTCACGGAGATATCCCGGGCCACATTTGGTTTGTGGGTTGCTGCAGCTTTTTTTTTTTTTTTTTTTTTTTTTTGGCTTCTTTGCGCCAAATTGGCTGTGTTCTCATTGGAAATGGAAAACACCTGCGCGATGGGATCCATCCGCGGTAATGCTCTCGTGCGATTGGATTTGTTTTTACAAAAGGGGGAGATTTGACCATTGGGTCTTTCGTGTCCTCTCCACAAATAGGAGTGAAACAAAGGCTGATGTTGGTTTGCATCTTGTTTGTGGATCTATGGCCACAGGTGTTATCCATGTGAGATGTTTTCTCTACCTCTGGATGCTATTGCTAACACCAATTTGTAAACGAGCTCCGTTAATGTGTTTCAAGGCAAGCTCTTGTAAACATTGGGCATTCTAACACTCGCGAGGATCAGAACAAACCCAAATGTGTTTCACATTCACGTGAACGGGGTGTGTGTGTGTGTGTGTGTGTGTGTGTGTGTGTGTGTGTGTGAAATTCTCTACATTCAGAGTTTTACTCCATAAGAAAGTTGCCTCACGGGAAGGGACACAATTGATGGCCCAGAGAGAGGAGAGATACAAATTGAACACACCTGCCCTCCCCGCTACACCCACACCCACACCCACACCCACAGACCCTTTCCCAATAGTCAGAAGAATGAGGAAGAGGAGGAAGGCAGACAGATGCCAGTGATCCTAAACCCACCCCTCCTCCTCCCCGAGCACAAGCGCCAAGATGGGTGCCCACCCCACGGCCTGCTCCTCCTTCACCTCTTCCACAGGGGGCTGAAAAGCAACTAGAGACAAAGCCACTTTTGCAGGAGGGGAAGACAGGAGACAGAGATGGAAGAAGAAGTAGGAGGTGGACGCGGACGCGGAGTTGGAGGCGCAAAAGAAAAAGATGAAAGACACACAAAAAGGTGAAGTCCAAAACTTTAAATCTGCCTGGGGCCTGGCCGGCGGCTCCCTGGCCGCCTCCCCCTCCCCCTGTTTCTGCATCAGTTGGTGTGGCTCCAGTGATCTCCTAGGCCATCCCCGCTGGTGGGGCCTCCCGTGTGAGCCTGATGGTGGGGAAACAGATCGTTTGACTTTTTAGCGGACACGGGTGTGACGTCTTGGGTACTCAAGGCCATGGAAGGTTGATTGCTTACTTAAAATGGACATATTTTCGGAGCCGTCGATATCAAATACAATGCCGACAGTTAGGTTTTATTCTTGGTGGTGGTGGTTGTAAAATGGCTTGAATTTGGTGCTCTCTGCATGACAAGGCTTTGGGGTGGGCAGCTCCGGTCATGGCCTTGCTTCCGTCCCAATACTGACCCTGTAACTGTGGTCCTCAAAATATACATCTCTGTGACCTTTACAAACAACATAACCCGTTTTCTCCCTCGTTTTACAACAGGTATCAAAAACAAAATCAAAAAAACTTTACAGACACTTACGCCCTTCCTTGTTCCACTCAGACACGCACTCTAGGGTTCAGGCCCGGGGCAGGGGCCTAATCAGCTTTCATGTGACTTCAATTTATGACTTCACGGGTACCCGTTGCAGTTTGTCAGCAAAAAGTACTTCAAACGATGGTGATGGTCGATTTTGTCTCTCGCATACAGTGTTCGTGGGTGAATGTTGACAGGAGATAGGTTAAATACACAAAAATGTTTACTCGTAAACCTTTAAATTTTTTCCTTGTACCATTTATTTTTGAGAGAGAGAGAGAGAGAGAGAGAGAGAGAGAATGACTGAGAATGAATGTCAGCGAGGGAGGGGCAGAGACAGCGGGAGACACGGAATCCGAAGCAGGCTCCAGGCTCTGAGAGGTCAGCACAGAGCCCCACGCGGAGCTCGAACTCACGAGCTGTGAGATTGTGACCTGAGCCGAAGTCGGACGCTTAACCGACTGAGCCGCCCAGGAGTCCCTATTTGTAAACTTTTAAAATGGCTTCCCCAATCTTTCGTGACCTGCAACTTCAAAGCTTTGCTAAGTGAAGCGGTAAATTAGGTTCAATTCTTCGGACATCTGAGTCTTTTCCACAGAAGATAAAATACTAAATTGTGAATTACTAAACCTACGGCGTTTTCTTTTGTGTTTTTCTTTTGTTTTTTGTTTTGCTGTGTGTGTGTGTGTGTGTGTGTGTGTGTGTGTGTGTGTGGTCTTTGGCTTTATTCAGAAAAACTTAACAGTAAAGATACTTGGGTCTGTTAGTAAACAGGTTTCATCGTTTGTCGTTGTTGTTTTTTTTCCTTGAAGATTTGTTTTCCAGCCTATTTCTTTATTTTTAGGGGAGGGAGGGAGGGAGAGAGAGAGAGAGAGAGAGAGAAAGAGAGAGAGAGAGAGAGAGAGAGAGAGAGACACACACACACACACACACACACACACACACACACACTCAGAATGAGTCAGTGGGAGGGGCAGAGGATCCGAAGCGGGCTCTGCGCTGACAGCACAGACAGCCCAACGCATGGCTCAAACTCACGAACCGAACCGTGGGATCATGAGCTGAGCCGAAAGTTGGATGCTTAACTGACAAAGCCACCCAGGCGCCCGTTTCATGACTTGTTAAAAATTGTACAGAAAAAGAAAAAAGAAACAAAACCGAACACCACAACGTATTTCTGAAAATGATGAGATACATTCGTACATTTGGCAGTGTAAAGAATTCTGGTGTGTGGGGGGCCTGGGTGGCTCAGTGGGTTAAGCGTCTGATTTCAGCTACGGTCATGGTTCATGGATTTGAGCCCTGAGCTGGGTTCTGCACTGACAGTGCAGAGCTCCCCTTTCCCCCCACCTCTCAAAATAAAGGAATTAACCTAAGAGGAAAAAAAGAACTCCATAAAAAAAAAAAATTAAAAAGAAGGCAGGCAGGCAGGTGGAAAAGAAGAGAGAAAAAACACAAAAGACTATATGGTCAATCGCTATTCTTGGTGTGTTTATGTCAATACTGAAGCCATGTCTGTTAACACTGGACTTATTTTACAAACAAATTAGTTTTCATTGGGCTATCTTTGACAGGAATGGAGGGGTCTCGATAGAAAAAGATTATATTTCAATAGCTCTTTGGTGGATGTTAAATTCTAGTTCTGGTTAATTAATTTTCTTTGACTGTTTGTTGTTTGCCTTTAAAACTGGGCTGGATCCTGAATCCTGGTTTCCTCCAATATCTGACTATGACTCTTCACACTCAGGCTTCCAATCCTCTCCCATCCTCTTATCTTACCATCCTGAAGAACTCAAATGGCCCTTTTCCCTGAAGCCCTGCAAAGGAAAGCTGAACAACTGGAGATAAACTTCAGAGAAATTGCCACAGTTGTAGACAATCTGTGTGCCTGTTGCTCTACGGGCCATTCAGAACGAGACATTTGCTGCTGTTGTGTTTTTGTTGTTTTTAAAGTAGGCTTCACCACGCCCAGTGTGGAGCCCAACTGGAGCCTTGAGCTCACGACCCTGGGATTGAGACCTGAGTGAAGAGCCAGACTTGAATACTGAACCTGAACCCACTGAGCCACTCAGGATCCCCCAAAATGAGACATTTGAACTACATGCCAGAAAAATCGGTCAGATTGCCCCCTGCCTGCTCACACTCCAGCTGAGGATGCTTCGAGCCTGGCATCTAGACACCTTCTCACTGACCACACTTGGGACTTAGACACTGGGTTTATAAGTTGTTCTAACCATTAACCCGTGGTTTTCTTTTCTTTCTGTAGAAATACCTCTTATTAGTTACCTGATTGCTGAACGAGGCAGAGTCAAAGCTAGTTCACGAACACTTGCTGCACCTGTATTAGCTCCTCTTTAGAAATAAGAACCCACATTTTCTTTGTATTTTTATAAGTTTCTTAATATTTACTTTTGAGAGGGGGTGGGGGGAGGGAGACCCATAATCTGTAGCTGGCTCCAGGCTCTGAGCTGTCCGCACAGAGTCTGATGCGGGGCTCGAAATCACGAATGGCGAGATCCTGACCGGAGCCAGAGTCCGATGCGTAACCCACGGAGCCACCCAGGTGCCCCAGCAATAAAAGCCCACATAAACAGGGGCACCTGGATGGCTCAGTCGGTAGAGCGCGTAGCTCTCGATCTTGGGGTTGTAAGTTCGAGCCCAACGTTGGGTGTAAAGGTTACTTAATAAGATTAAAAAAAACATAAAAGTAAAATCAGACAGCAATTCACTTGGGTACAGTAAGAGGCCCTTGACCACCACAACCTTCCCCTTCGCGCCCCCCGCCCCCCCAAGGTGGTTATAACATTGGGTTTGACTATACTGTTACTATTTCTTAGAATACACTTGGGGAGAAAACTCAGGATATGATGCAGTACCAAACTATGCAGAAAAATATCCAAGATCTCAGATAGGAACTATCTCTGATACCCACCCCCACCCCCACCCCCACCCCCACCCCCAATTAGCACAAGGGAGCAAAAGTTGTGCCCTGCACCCTGTCAAATCCTTCCCTTCCAAAGCCCCTGCCACACCCTAATTCGGCTTGAAATAGTTTCAGAAGGTGGCCCCCCACCCCTGTTCCATAAAAGTGGAACGAGGGATTGACAATGGAAACTTATAAAGGGGAAGAAAACTTTACACCTCTGACTCCATGTTGCTTCGATTCCCTTCACAACCTCTGTGTAGCCCTGCACCTCGGCCTGTGACAGGTGAGATTTACAGAAACTGTTCTCACCGGGGGAGATAAACGGATAGCCCGAGCCCGAGCCATCACCCATCATCGTCCCCATTCCTTACCATTGGGAAATGATCCAAACTCCAGAGGCTGGGGGTGAGTGTGGGGGGCGGGGAGTGGGGAGTGGGCAATTGAAACTGTGCCACGGAGGGTTAAGGAGGCTGACGCTCGCTCTCTCTCGCAGACAACCTAAATCTTGTTCTTCAGAGAACTATTTGCCCCTAATCAGCTATTGTGTCTTTTCAGGTCCCACAGACAAACTCTAGCTGTCTCTGAAGAGGCCTGGACTCAAGGTCCACCGATATGCTTGCAGCCTATAAGCCAGCACAGCCCTGAGAGAAAGAGCCTAAGTCGCCATCCAGGTTATACCAGCTCTCGGGGCATACCCACAGCCCCTTCTCCGTGTCCTAAGGTAACCTGCTGACATCAGGGACTAAATGTTGCCTCGTTCTCATGTGAAGTCTCCGCCCCTAAGTAAACCTGGGGATATGCATGACAGGTATGTTTCCTCAATGTGGGTGCTCCATCTTTCCTCATCAATAATCACAGATGTGCCTTCCCTTGTATCAACAGGTATGTAAAGGATTCTTGGGATGTCATTCTTTTGTCAATTCAAGTCTATTCCAATGTTGCACTGGCTCCTTCAAATTGTCCTTGTTGAAAGTGTGTTGCTGTCCCTGTCTCTCTGTTAAAAATGCTTTGCCAAATACAAAGGCAGACCATCTGAGCCAAGCACATGAACTATGTCTGCTGGTCAATGGAACTTACAGAGAACATACGTCACTTTTGAGTTTCCCACCATTTATGTTACAATACGTTCGCCCCAACGAGGAACCCTAGGTGGTTCAAAGACACATATGTGTGCTTACACACACACACACACACACACACACACACACACACTCACTCACTCTCATACCCAGCAAGGAGGGACACACCCAGGGCCTACAAGACAGTCACCTGGCACTGAGGGACATAAAAACATCAAGTTGATCATCCGTGATTTCTGAGGAAAGATTATCGACCAAGACGGGGAAATGATAAAGGAAATCCTAAACTTTTAATGTTGGTGGTCTCCCAGGGAAGCTATATATGTAATATTTACCGAGGTCAAAGGGACTCTAGAAAACCTCAAAGCATGAGCTCTTTTTCTGTCCTGAGCACAGATTGTATGTCTGGTTTGTTTAAAAAAAAAAAATTTTTTTTTTAAACATAACTAACTAAAAAAGGGGGCTTCCAAAGGGGGCTTATAAAGAGGAGGGAAACAAAAGAAAACAATACAAAAACCTTCCTGGTCGCCATAAGATTGAAGTCATACAGCCTTGCACATACTAAAAACAGAAGATAAAGTCCGTAACTTTCTGGAATGTGTTCTTTCTCCTCATGGTGATTCCTAACATCTGCGCCCCCCCCCCCCCGGCCCCGTGCCCTGTTTATCCTTTTTTTTTTTTTTTTTTTGGTAAGCTGTATGTATGCCCAATGTGAGGTCTTCCCCAGATGACTGACTTGTTTGTGAAGATTGCATATCCCCGTCAGCCCTCCTAACTTGGGCTCCAATGAAACTCTTTTCCTTCCTCTTTAAAATTGTTTTTAAAAAGGCTCATTCATTTTGCATCGACATAGGGTAAATGCTATAAAAGGTAAACAAGACATAGTGAGGGGACAAACTGGGAAAGGTGGACAGCGTTTAAAAGATGCTTTTAAATGCTACACTTCTTCCTGCCTTTCCTTCACAGGTAGGACAGCACCTACACGTACTGTCGTTGGCAATGGTCATCGGCCTAGAGAGGAAGAAACCATTCCATAGTTTTCCACACGGCGGATGAGAAGGCCCTCTCGGACCAAATCCAGGAACTCCCTTACTGTGAGCCAAGGACCGGTGTTTTGTCGTTTTCCTTTCAGTTGTGGTTAGAAGTAGAAGTAGACATCACCTACAATTGAGATTTTTCACCATATATAAGCGTAGAGCTCAGTGGTATTAGGTGCAACATTCACGTCCTCCTCGTTGCGTTCTCTCTTTCCATTCCATTTGTTGTAGTGTTTTAAGATTTATGTTTTTATTTTTTTAATTTTTTTTTAATATATGAAATTTATTGTCCAATTGGTTTCCATACAACACCCAGTGCTCATCCCAAAAGGTGCCCTCCTCAATACCCATCACCCACCCTCCCCTCCCTCCCACCCCCCATCAACCCTCAGTTTGTTCTGTTTTTAACAGCCTCTCTTATGTTTTGGCTCTCTCCCACTCTAACCTCTTTTTTTTTTTTTTTTTTCTTTCCTTCCCTTCCCCCATGGGTTTCTGTTAAGTTTCTTAGGATCCACATAAGAGTGAAACCATATGGTATCTGTCTTTCTCTGTATGGCTTATTTCACTTAGCATCACACTCTCCAGTTCCATCCACGTTGCTACAAAAGGCCCTATTTCATTCTTTCTCATTGCCACGTAGTATTCCATTGTGTCTATAAACCACAATTTCTTTATCCATTCATCAGTTGATGGACATTTAGGCTCTTTCCATCATTTGGCTATTGTTGAGAGTGCTGCTATAAACATTGGGGTACAAGTGCCCCTATGCATCAGCACTCCTGTACCCCCTGGATAAATTCCTAGCAGTGCTATTGCTGGGTCATAGGGTAGGTCTATTTTTAATTTTGTGAGGAACCTCCACACTGCTTTCCAGAGCGGCTGCACCAATTTGCATTCCCACCAACAGTGCAAGAGGGTTCCCGTTTCTCCACATCCTCTCCAGCATCTATAGTCTCCTGATTTGTTCATTTGGGCCACTCTGACTGGCGTGAGGTGATATCTGAGTGTGGTTTTGATTTATATTTCCCTGATGAGAAGCGACGTTGAACATCTTTTCATGTGCCTGTTGGCCATCCGGATGTCTTCTTTACAGAAGTGTCTTTTCATGTTTAAGATTTATGTTTTTAATGTTTACTTATTGGTTTAAGGGGGGGGGGTGGGAGGGAGGGAACCCCAAGCAGGCTCCGCACTGTCCGTGCGAGAACCCAACGCAGGGCTTGGTCTCACGAACCCTGAGATATGACGTGAGTCAAAATCAAGCGTGGGATGCTTCACCCACTGAGCCACCCAGGCACCCCACCCATTCCATTTGTTTTAAAGACACAAACGTTGCAAACGTGTTTTTTTTTTTTCCAACTTTTATTTATTTTTGAGATAGAGAAAGAGCATGAATGGGGGAGGGTCAGAGAGAGGGAGACACAGGTTCTGAAGCAGGCTCCAGGCTCTGAGCTGTCAGCACAGAGCCCGACGTGGGGCTTGAAACTCACGGACCGTGAGATCATGATCTGAGCCCAAGTCGGACACTTATCCGACCGAGCCCCCCAGGCGCCCCACAACCTTTTTTATTTTTTTTAAAGTTTGTCCATCCATGCCTTCATTCCTTCATTCATTTTTCACATTCTCTTCACTCGATGTGGGACTTGAAGTCACAACCCTGACAGAGGTCAAGAGTCCAAGAGTCGCATGCTCTTCTGAGTGAGCCAGCCAGGAGCCCCTTCCATTCCATGATTTGAAACAACCCCAGGATCCTGACTCAGACTCCCAAATTGACGGATGAGAGCCCCACCCACGCCCTCTAGGCCATCTGTGGGGCTGTTTCATGTGTGTCCATCTTCCTTCCTCCTTTTAGTGGCACGTCAAAGGTTGCGTGTGAAACAGCCAGTGACTGTGGAATGAAACTGTACTCCGTTTCCCTTTGGAAGCAGGTGGGAGAGGGAGGACAGGTCAATGGCTAATCAATAGAGTGTTAGTGTTGCTTTACAGGAGTGTGCCCGCTGGGACCATCACCCGGGGTCACAATTGTCCCCTGTCAGGCCTCCCTCACCCTCTATCCCTTATTGCTCCATGCCTGTGTTTGGCCTCTGAACCCTAAGACCCCACCATCACGTGTTTCATGCCACCCCCTAACTCTGACTCGGCAGGCCACGCCACGCCACACCATGCCGCTCGCTCGCTCGCTCGCCCGCCAACTCCTTACCCTTCCACGTACCTGCACCCCCACCCCTGGAAGGCATTATAGTAAGATATCATCCTCCACATCCATGATTCTCAAACGGTTTATTGAGGTTTCCTGGGTTAGGAAAAGGAGGGGACTCTCTTTCTTCCAGAGAAGGCAAGTTCTTCAGACATCATCTTCTCCCCTCCCCCCTTCTCTCCCCCCCCCCTTCTCTCTTCCCCCCCCCCCCCTTTCCTCCCTTTCCTCCCAGTAGTTCAGAAATTTCAGCCTAAGGGTTGGGGGAGTTGAAGAAAGCCATTCAATGGAGAGAAGCCCCAGGCTCAGACTTTAACAGAAAGCTTTCTGCATTTGAACGAAGGGGTTGAATGAGGCCGATTAGAATGAATCGCCCTGAACCTCCCTTCCACTGCCACTCCCATCCCCGCCCCCACCCCTGCCGCACCCCCACCCCCCACTCCCACCCCCCACGAGTCCTCCAGTGGTTTGGGGAACTGAAGGCTGCGGGTGGGCAGGGGGTGGGGGCGCGTGCATCCTAAGCGGCAAAGTAGGCCCCTGGTCCACAGGAAAAATACAAAGTCTATGTACCGAAATCTGTTGCGTCTGTATACGCCGATAATGACACCGCAGAAAGACAAATTAGAAAAGAAAAGAAGAGAAAAGAAAAGAAAAGAAAAGAAAAACAAAACAACCCCCCAAAAACAATCCCACTTACAACGGTACCAAAAATAATAATGAAGACCACGAAAAGAAATAAAGGAACAAAGAAACATCCGGGCACGAGCGAGCGGGTCTCCCTGTACGTCAGCTACGTTAGAGGGTCCCTCTCCTAGAGGCCCCTTCAGCTCAACGGTGGGCTGCGGTGTCCCTGTCTCTAGCCCGATTCATCTTGGTGCGAGGACCCTAAGTGGCCAAGCAGGCCCCCGGTCCACGGGAAAAATCATGCTCTGGGTCCAGCGGAGTTGTGTGTCTCGGGCACAGCGGTCAAGGGGTTGGCGAGATGTGTGTGGAGGAGAGGAGGTATCTGTTCCGGGGCCGCCCTCCCGGGCACCGCTCTGGCTGAGAAGAGGGCAGTGGGGCGCGGCCTGGACCTGGACGACAGTTACTGCCTGCTCCTGGGCTGAGGGCTGAGGGTAGTGGGGCAATGCCCACGCTGGCTCCTGTGACGCAGTTCGTCCTGGGCACCTTCTGTGGTTTCTGTGCAGGTGCCGGTTGCCGTGATGACCGAGGAGGCTAAACTCCTCTCTCCGCCTGGTTGTTCAGACGCCCGATCCTCCCGTGTTCTCGGTACGTGGACTGACCCGCCACCCTCCCATGCCACCAGACCCCTTGTGCCAATATCTCCTGTTTCAGAGTGCTTTCGCCTTGTCCGGAAAGTAAACAAACAACACTCGCAGATACCCACCCCGCGAGAGAACAAAGAGACGTCCGGCCCCGAGCGAGCGAGTGGGTCGCCCTTGTGCCTCAGTGTACTTTAGAGACTCGGTCTCTTAGAGACACCTGAAGCTCAACGATGGGTTGCGGTGTCCCTCCCTGTCTCTGGCCCGGTTCCATCCCCGGACGAGTCCCACAGTCTCTTTGCACGACGACGACGACGACGACGACGACGACGACGACACCACCGCTCGCTCACGTGAGCCGGAGGCAACGTGCTAACGGGACCGGAGGGTGGCACTGTGGATTCAAAGTGACCTACGCGCCGAAGCGTCTGTAAACGTGGTGTCCAGAAACCTTGGACGTTGCCGTGCCCTGGATGAAATCGTCGCTCTGGAGACTCGGGCACGTGTCGCCCACCTTCTCTACGTTCTTCCTACCTTTAGCCTCCCTGTGTGTGTTTGCCCGACATCTTGCCTGATGGTTCACGGAGGAATGAGACACCCATCCGGCAAGAGCTGATGCTCCACTCACCACGGCACATGACTGACGGAAAAGAATACGCACGGGCCCGCACTCATCTTACCCTTCGTTCTCCACCGTGTCAGAAAAACATGTGGCCTGCCTTCCTCCTGTCCAAAGCCAAACTGGAAGGAAGACTTAGATGTAAAGGAAACGTTAGAGAAGCTTTCAAAAAGTAGCAGCAAGCAAGCAAGCAAGCAAGCAAAGTAAACCACCCACCCCTACCCTCCTGCCCAGCAGGTGCAAGAAGCGTGCGCGGAGCACTCTCCTCCTTTTCTCCCTGGAGGTTCCCCCCCCCCCCCCCCCCAGGATGTCTTTCCTACGCCACCAGGGGAGTGACATTCTTATCCTCAAGGACAGGAGGAGAAGTGGAGAGAATTCTAGAGGAGAAAAGATCTTGGTTGGTTGGTTTCGTTGGTTTTAAAATCCTCCTCATCCTTTAGCCTCCCCATGTAGTTCAGTTAGTCGTCCACCGTCGCTTCTCCTTGTTCAACCCAATATACAAGCGTTGAGGTCTGGCCACTTCTCAGGGTCTTGGTTTACCTCAGGAGGGGCTCTACCTGTCACGTGAAACTTGTAGGAAATCAATGTGTCAGCTCCTTGTACGGTTAGCCTGTCTCGTGTCAGTGTCACCCTCAGGGTCACCTGCAAACCCTAAGAGGGTGGAGGCATAGGGTGTGTCTCGGTGACACCTTCCTTCTCCCTGCCGGCCCCCCCCCCCCCCCCCCCCCTTTGGACTGTAGGGTCCTCTGGGAACCGGGACATTTTTAGTGAGTGGCTATTAACTCCTTCCGTTCTCCATCTCCCGCCGCCGCCGCCGCCGCCGCCGCCGCCGCCGCCGCCGCCGCCGTAGTAGTAGTGTGTTTATTGAGGACAGTAATGGTGAAAGCCATATTCTTGTCGCTTGCCACGCCGTGCACTTGCACCCATGTTCCCCGTAGCTGTTTGTGGTCTTTGGACTTCGTCGTGGCCCCGTGCGACAAAGGACTTTGCTTAAGCTTTATCCGTGGTCGTTCGTTTATCCATCACCCCCTTTCTGCCCCCCCCCGCAGCTTGGTTTGTAATGTTTCCGAGAGAGACGTTCCCCCGCTTGACCCGACAGAATAAAAATGGCTCGTCCGGGGGCGCCTGGGGGGCTCGGTCGGTTGAGCGTCCGACTTCGGCTCACGTCATGATCTCGCGGTCCGTGGGTTCAAGCCCCGCGTCGGGCTCTGTGCTGACAGCTCAGAGCCTGGAGCCTGGTTTGGATTCTGTGTCTCCCTCTCTCTCTGACCCTCCCCCGTTCATGCTCTGTCTCTCTCTGTCTCAAAAATACATAAATGTTAAAAAATTAAAAAAAAAAAAAAAAAAAAAAAAAGGCTCGTCCGTCCGTTGTTGTTCTGGGAGTACTCTCTCGCGTGGTTTCGGTTTGACCGTCCGTCTCCCTCCCTCCCTCCCTCCCTCCCTCCCTCCCTCCCTCCCTGCCCGCCGAAATGTGTCTAAGTCCTCCCTCCCGGGAGCGCGGGCGCCGCCTGGGCCGCTCTGGGCCGCCCGTGCCTCACGGGCGCCCGCGGCCCGCCCGGTGTGTGCGGGGAATTTTCCGCGCACGTCCGCCTCGGCCGGCCGGGGAGTCGAGTGGCCGGTCTGCCCCGCCCTTTCCAGCGGCAGCCGCCCCGATGCATTTTTCGAGTGTCCCTTGGGCTGCCGGGGTCGCGCCGTGCCGGCCGGGAGCTCCCGAGGCGGACGCCCTCCGCCGGCCTGGGACCGAGAGGCGGCATCCGGAGTGGGCCGGGACGAGATCGGGCGGCCGGGCCGCCGGCTGTGCGCCCTCACGTCCCCGAGATCGCGAGCTGTCCCCGCTGACGTTTCGGTCGGTTGTCGGGCGCCACCTGGCGGCCGCTTTTATATAGCGTTTCCCCTCCGGAGCGTCGGCGACGTCGGCAAGGGATGCGATTTGGTCGCGGTGTCCGGGGCGGAGTTCCAGAAGGCCGGCGACGTTGGCGTGATCGTCCCGCTGTCGTCGGGGCGCCGGCGGCTGGTGCACTTGCCGGAGATTGAACCTCCGGGTATATGGGGGAGTAGTGGCGGCGCTCCCTGGGAGCGAGCTGGGGTGGGGGGCTGCCCGGACGGGTCGACCAGCACCCGCCGGTGCTTTCCTCCCCCAACCCCTCGACCGCGGGGACCGCGGGGACCTCCCGGGGCCGCCACCCGGAGACTGTGGCCACGTCGGTCGCTCGTCGGTCCTTCCCTGCCAGGCGTCTTTTGTCTTCCCTCCCGCGTCGCGGTCGGGCCGGGCTGGGCCGGGCCGGGCCGGGCTGGGCCGGTGAGGACCGTCCTGAGCCTTGAGGGGAAGCCCGCGGAGGGCGCCGTGGGCCCGGGAGGGGGCACGCGTGGGGCTCCCGGTCGTTGGACCCGATTTTCTCCCCAGATTTTCCGAGGCCCGCTGCGGAGTTGGGGACCGGGCCGGGCCGCGAGGGGAGGCCCGTATAGGGCGCCAACGCCGGCGCGCCCGCGATCCCCGTTGAGGTCCCGCCGTCGGGGGCGCCTCCGCGGAATTCAACCCCCCCCAAAACAGTCCCAGCCGGGGGTCGGGGACTGGCACGGGGCCGGTCTTGCGAGGGCCGGGGAGGCTTCCGCAGGCGACAGCGCGGAGTGTTTTATTTTTCTAAGTCCCGACCAGGAGACGACCCGTGCACGGGCGAACGTGTAACGGGGCAGGGCCTACCCGGCCAGCCCCTCCCCTCCCAATCCCGCGATTCCCTGGTCGGTCGGTCGGTCGGTCGGTCGGTCCTGGGGTCGACCAGATGGCCCCCGGGGACTTCCGGGGGGGGGGGGTTGCTTGGCGGCGATGGGAAGATGCTTGGGGCCCGTGGCCGGGCCAGGGTCCCAGAAGGTCCCAGTGACCTGTGGCTCGGCCCCGCCTGCCAACGCGGTTATTTTTGTCTCCTCAAAGGAGTGCTTTTTGCTGCCAGGTAGGTGCTGACACGTTCTGATGTGGCGGTTGTCATCCTGTAAGAGAGACTTGGGCCTCGTCGTCGCTGGCGTGGCTCCGGGCTTGGTGGTGACGCTGAGCCGGACCCGACTCCGCCCTTGCCTGCCTGCTTGCTCGAGCCGTCTGCCTTGGGCCTGCGTGCCGGCTCTTGTGCATCCAGGTGTGGTCCAGGCTGTGGTGCCACCTCCGGTCTCTGGCACCCGAGGGCAGCGTGGGGAGGCGGCGTGGGTCTTCTACCCTGTGCGCCCCCCGCTGCGGGCACCCGGCCGCGGTCGTGACAAACCCACCCTTGCAAGGCTCCGTGCCGCGTGTCAGGCGTTCCCCTTTTCCCTTGTGGGTTGTCCGGCTGCCTGTTCCCTGGGAGAGGTGGGGGAGGGGTGCTGGCGAGGCTGAAGCAGGCCCTCCTCTGGTCGCTGTCCTCGCTGGGCGTTTCCCCAGCCCCCCCTCACCCCAGGACTGCCTTGTGTTGGCGGTAACCGATCGATGTGGTGATCTCGCGCTCTCCCGGGCCGGGCCTAAGCCGTGTCAGACGAGGGACGGACACTCCTGGCGGGTGGGGCCGCTCTTCTCGTTCTGCCTGCGGGCCCCATGCTCCTCCTTCCCGCCTGTGGGCGGTGCAGGGGGGTGCAGAGGGGTGCGGACTCCGGCCCGACCCCGGCCTCCCGTGGCTTGCGGGACTGGGGTCAGCTGACGCAGCGGACACTCTCGCTGGCCTCTCCTGGCTGTGTGTGGTGGGTGGCCTCCTCCCCGTGGTGGGGGGGGCCGCACCCGATGCCACGCTGCTCACCGCCTGGGCGTGCTGAGCGCGTGGCGCCTGGCCCTCCGTGGTGCCCCTGGAGCGCTCCAGGTCGTCTCAGGTGCCTGAAGCCGAGTGGTGGCGCCGTTCCCTGTTCCCAGCGGACCCCCTTTGGGTCGCCGCCGTTGGCGGAGATGCCCGAGGTGGGCGGGTGGCAGAATCGGTGAAGGGAGGCACACCCGTTCCCCCTGCTGTGGGGAGCGGGCGCCTTGTCGTCCCCGCCCTGCAACGGCCGCTGTTGCCTGGAGGGTGTGGGGGACTGACTTGGTGGGGCGAGTTTGAGTGATCGTGGCGGGCCGAGCCGGCGCCGTGGCGCTTGGCCAAAACCCCCTCTGAGCGAGGACTTGTCGGTTTCTTGCCCAGCGCGTTGCTGCTGGTGTTTCGCCTCGGTTTTTCTCGGGCCTCACCTGGAGGCGCGGCGCTCCTTCCGGGCGGTGACACGAGCAACCGCGCGCGTGGGGAAGGCAGGCGGCCCTCGTTGTGGGCCCTGACCGCGAATGCTCTGGAATGCCCTGTGTCAATCCGTTGCCGTGGACCTTTCTCCCCCGCCCCGGGTCCTGGCGGCCCCGGGAAGAAACGCCTTTTGTTTGGCGGGTCCCGATGGGGGGACGAATTTGGGTGGGGGGCGACGCGCCCTTGGTGAGAAAGCCTTCTCTAGCGATCCGAGAGGGTGCCTTGGGGTACCGAAACCCCCCAGTCGCTGCCCCTCCTGTGCGCGTAGTGGCCACCCGTGTTGGGGGTGACTGCATGCCCTTGTGCGTGTTAGGCGGAGCCTTCTCTCCCGCGCGAGAGGAGGTCTGTCGGCCCCGCGGTGGGGCCGAGCGCCGCTCTTCGCCTACCGCGGCCTGCGCCTCCCCCCTCTGAGTCGGGGGAGGGTCACGCCAGGCCTGGCCGGTGTCCGGCGCCGGGGCCCGTGCGCCTCGGGCGTGTGGTGTGCGAGCGCGCGCGCACGCGCGCGGTGTCCCCCCGCTTCTCCCGTGGCGGTGTGTGTCCCGAGGGGCTTGGGGCGTCCCTGCGCGCCCCGCCCCCCCTGCGCCGCGCGGGCGGCGGCTGTCTCCCGCCCGCCCCCGTTCCGGGCTCGCCGCTGGCGGGTGGCGCGCGGGCGCGGGTCGGGGCCGCCTGGCTTCGGGAGGCGCTTCCCTGGGGTGTGGCTCCGGGATGGACCGATCGGATGGAGGTTGGAGACGGGCTCCCGCGGCGGGGGTCCCGTGGGTCCGGACCCTAGGGCCGTGTGTTGTGGGGCGGGGCCTGGCTCGTGGGGAGGCTCGCTAAGGGTGCTGAGGCCGGCTGGCGCCGCGGGCGTCGCGGGACCGCCCTCGTGCTGGTGGCGGTGGGATCCCGCGCACGTTTACCTGGTGGCCTGGCTCGCGTCTCCGTTGGCGCGCCCTTCCCCGAGCCCGTGCCCTCCTCCGCGTGCGTGCTCTCTGGTCCTCGCTTCGTGCGTGTGCTGCCCCCCTCCCTGCCGCCTCCGGCCCACCTCCCGTTCTGTGCTGCTTTTGTTTCCCCGTCTCGGCTTGGACGACCGAGCGCCGCGTCCGCCCCTTCTCCTCTCCCTCCCCCGTCACCGTGTCGGGCCCGAGACCAGGCCTCGCCGTTTGTCGGGTGCCCGCCCCTCCCTTGGGCCGCCATGGCTCTTGGGGGGCCGGGTCCCGGGCGGAGTGCTGTCGGGCCCCACTCGTGTGAGTGAAGGAAGGGGGGAAGAAGAGAGAAAGGGGCGCCGGCTGCGCGCATCGGGGGTCCGGCTGGGGCGGGGCGCGGGTGGTGGGTCGCCGCGCGTGCGGGAGAGCGTTCCAGGGGCCGGTCGCGCGGCTGCTGCGGGTGGCAGGGCCCCGGAGGGCCCTCTGCGAGGGTTTGCCCCAGGGTTCGCCGAGGGGGTGGGCCGGGTCGGCGTCCGGGGGTGCCACGGGACCGCCCTTGTGCTGGAGGCCTCGGGCGGTGGGACCCCGTGCGCACCCCGGTGGCGACTTGGCTCTGCCCCCTCGAGGCGCCTGGTTGGAAACCCGTGGGGCTCCCTTGCCGTTGGCCCGCGGTCCTGTTCCCCGTCGCTCTTTGCCGGCGCCTCGTTGCCCTTGCCGCCAGGCGTCCGTGTCGTGGCCTCCTCCGTTCGGCTACCAAACCCGGTGGCGCGCTCTGGTGTGTGGGCGCTTCCCGGGCCCGCTGCGGCCTCCTCTCCGTGTCCGCCGCCACCGTCCGGCCCGGCGGCGGTGTTGTGTGCAGACGGGGGGGGGGATCGTCCGTCCCCTTCCTCCGCCGTGCCCCCCCCACCCCCCGCTCTGGCGCGCGCGCGCCTG
>NW_025927558.1:32500-35573 GCF_022837055.1 Prionailurus viverrinus
AGCACGCCGGGGACCGCGGACCCGCGGCCGACCAGCACGCCGGGGCCGGGGCCGGGGCCGGGGCCGCCCCCCCCTCCCCCCGAGACGCGGCGCTTGGCGCTCGAGGTCGACCAGCACGCCGGGGAGCCGCGGACCCGGTGACTCGGCGCTCGAGGTCGACCAGCACGCCGGGAGCCGGGGGCCGGGGATCCACGGACTGGGGAAACTCGACGACGTGGGACTCGAGGTCGACCAGCGGAACGGGGGACCGGGGACATGGCGACCCGGGACTCGAGGCCGACCGGCACGCTGGGGGGCTGAGGACCCCGAGGCTCGGCGCTTGACGCTCGAGGTCGACCGGCACACCGGGGACCGGGGCCCCGCGGACTGGTGACCTGGGGCTTGGCGCTGGAGGTCGACTGGCATGCCGGGAGCCGGGGGACCCGGTGACCTGGGACTTGAGGTCGGCCGGCACGCTGGGAGCCGGGGACGCTGGGATCTGCGGATCTGAGACCCGAGGTCGACCGGCACACCGCGGACCGGCACGCTGGGGGCCAGGGACACGGTCACCTGAGCCCCGAGTCCCGACCCCTTAGCCCCGGGGTCGACCCGAACCCCGGTTGCCTGAGTGCCCGGGACTCGAGGAGACCCGAGTTCTACCAGCACGGCCGAGCCCCGTGACCTGGGATCTGCGGAGCTGGGGGTCCGTTGACCTGGTCCCCGAGGTTGACCGGCACGCTGGACTCCGCCGCGGCCGTCTACCCCAAAGTTTAGGAAACCCGTGGATCGCTAGCGACTCTGGGCCCGGTGAGGTCGGCCACCCGAGTCCCCGGGTTCGATGACGAGCGTTGACCCGCTGCCCCCCGGCGCCACCGCCCTGGCCCACGCCTGTCCTTTCTTCCCGTGATTTTTTTTTTTTTTTTCCTCCCACCTCCACTCCTGTCGCCGCTTCCCCGATCGGATCGGCCCCGCCTTCGTTTGCGTTACTATCCTGGACACCCGTTTCTTTCGTTGTAGCACTGGTGGGGGCTGCGTGACGGCGAGACGACGACCATCCACAGACGGTATCTGGTGGCAGGAAGGAGGGTCTCGGTTAGGCGTCCGTTCGATCCACAGAGCCCTCTTGGTGCGCCCTCCGTTCCGTGTCCCCCTCCCCCCACCCCAGCCGGAAACGCTACTGACCCAGGTGCCTGGGGACGAGCCGTGCGCCGGCGAGGCAGGTGCTGCGTCCCGGCCGCTCTGCTGCGATCGGCCCGTAGTCGTCACACACGGACTCCCTCACTCCACCACCGTGGTGCCCGGACGCCCCCTGCCTGTTGGTCGCTTTTATACTACCCAAGAGGTCGACGGGTGGGCGGTGGGCTTGAGGAAGCTGTCTGGGAGTACATGGATGGAAATAGGAACAGTTGTAGTTAGAAGGAATGGGAAGGGGGGGGTGTGCGGGGGCGGGCGGGAGGGGGTGTTTTCACGCACGCACGGGAGGGGCGGAGGGGCGGAGGGGCGGAGGGGCGGAGGGGCAGAGAATAGGATCTCAAGATCATTTTGGAAATCTCAACCTGTGTTATTCTCCAAGCACCTTCAACAGAAGTATTTCGTGTAAAAGATGACCACAGAGGGACAACTCAAAACACCACCTCTGCGGCTGAGGGGCCCCCGGACAGACAGGGAGGGTCAGGACCGGAAGGACAGCTTCCTCCTTCCTGGAACCCAGATGGGAAGGCAGAAGTGCTCCCCCACCCCGACTTAGAGTTGAGGCTCTGCCACACTCAGGCGGTGCTAGTCGCCCACTCTCTTGCTGTCCAGAAGGAATTCCTGTTCTCCTGTGGGGTCATGTAGTTATCGGGGAACTTCCCAAGCCGCTCAGCTCACAAGAACACCTACGCCCAGTGTCATGAACTCCCTCCCTCACACTCGCCATCCCCCTCTGAAGCCCAGAAGGGAAAGAAAAAGAAAACATCGACTGCCTGCCTGCCTGCCTGCCTGCCTGCCTGCCTGCCTGCCTGCCTGCATTTACTATTCTATGTGTTGCCTCACCTATTAACACTGGAAACACAACTCGCATGCAAATATTCCCATCCTTGTAAAAGCGAACAGTTCAGGGCACCTGGGTGCCTCACTCGGTAAGGTGCCCGAGTCTTGCCTCAGGTCATGATCTCGGGGTTCTTGAATTTCAGCCCCCACATCTGGCTCTGTGGTGACACCTTGGAGCCTGCTTGGTGATCCATTCTCTCCCTCCCTACCCCCCCTCTCTCCCACTCACTCACTCAACTGGAACGAATGCATACGTAATAAGTAAATAAATGTATATGTGTGTGTACACTTCAGCGGGCTCTTAGTCTACTACTCACAAAGCTATGGGACCATCACTGTTCATTCCAAACTATTTCCATCACCTCAAAGAGAAAGAAACCCCACGCCCCCCTCTTCCTCCCCCCCCCCCCAAGTACCTTCGACACTGACTCGAGGTTTCTCAACAGCCTTGCAAGCCCTGCAATGTTTCCAAACACTGGTGCTCCCCAACCCCCCCCCCCCCCCCCCCCGTCAAAGAACTCCCCTAATTCAGGCACTTCCGGGTTGTTCCAACACCTGGAACGGCGGGGGGGGGGGGGGGAGGGGAGACTGCTGTGTTGGGGGGGGGCGGCACGGGACACAGAAGCACTCTGAATCCCCTTCCCTTTGCCTCTCTTCCATCTGGGGTTTCCTGAGGTGTATCCTTTGACGCCATCACTCATCTATGAGAAATGAGAAAAAGAGGACCGAACGTGGCTAGATCGTTTTCGATAGCCTGATACGCATACCCACACGCACACCAAAAGAAACGAAAATTGCGATCCGCTGGAAGGTCAAACGACGGCAGAGTGGTGCAACTAATGACGCTACACTCACACGATACGAGAGAATGCGGCTGTTACAGATTATGTGGGCAGAGAGGTTTTCGTAGCACGGGAATCCGCTTGTGGTGTTCCGATACTTCATGACGAGCGGTGGGAAACCTTCTTAGAGCCGAAGACACCAAATCATCATTTCAAAGGCTACGGGTGGTGAAATCGCTCTGGCTTGCAACTTCTTACCCCCTATGTGGTTCTCCATGATT
>NW_025927559.1:0-34519 GCF_022837055.1 Prionailurus viverrinus
TGGAAACAAATATCGTGGAGAAACTCTCTTTTGACTGAAATCTGGTTTCGCGATGTGACTGACAGGCGTTTGAAAACGTACGCGGGGCCGACGGGCAAAGTGCCACGCACTCAACTCTCTCAGGCAACACGGTGCGGAATCCATGGTTTCAACTAACTGCTCCTTTCACCGAGTTGGTACTGTTTGGAAGGCCTGCGAGGAGCTCGGAGGGAAGCGCCATATACTCAAGGCTGCGAAACACCAGGGTGGTGACACCAGCGTGCCGCTAGTCTGTGACGTCACGAACCTAGAAGGGCTTGAGACACCAGGCAGGGCGGAAAGGGTGGAAAGGGTCACCTACGCTCAACTCTGCGAATCGACGCTGTGGGGTGACCGTCCTTCCACTCGCACCTTGGTTCACTGGGTTACGAGTGTTTGAGATGCCTGCGGGTGCTCCACGGCAAGGGCCGTATACTCAGCTCTGGGAGACACCGGGGAACTGCCTTTCAGCCATCGACTTGCTTCATTAAGTTAGAAGTGTCTGAAAACGAACGCAGGCCCTATGCAGAAAGGGCCTTGTACTCAGCGCTGCGAGACAACCCTTGTAGTGAGACGGTCTGTCGTCTAACATCTCACTTCACAGTTACAAGTGTTTGAGCACCTGTGGGGGCAGCTACACGGAAAGGGCATATACTCGACTCTCGCACACAACACGGTTGGTGAGACATCCTTCGACTAACAGCTGGTTTGGCTGACACGTGTCTGAAAACCATGCGGGGCCCCTGAGGAAAGTGCCATAGAGTCAATCAACTCTGTGAGACGACACTGTGTGTGTGCGTGCGCGCGCGTGTGTGTGTGTGGGTGTGTAGGGGAGGGGGGAGGGGGGGGAGGGCGGAGGAGGAAGTGGGGGCGGGGGAGAGACCATCTTTCAACTCGGACATTGTTTCCGGAAGTCGGAAATGTTGGAAAGTGAATGCAGGGTCTACGTGGAAAGCGCCATGTACCCAGCACAACGGACGCGGTCGGGAAACCATCTTTCCGCGGTCACCTCGTGTAAGTAAAAGTGTCTGAAAACCTATGGCGAGGCCTCGATGGAAACATGCCACATACTGAGCTCTGTGAGACAGCACTGCGGGGCGGCCGTGGTTCCAGTACCGTCTGGCTTCGCTCTGCCGAATACATTTGAAGACTCTACTCTGCAGGGCCTATGCGGAGCGGGCCAGCTACTCAACTCTCTGAAAGGGCAGAGTGGTGAAACCGTGGTCGCTCAACTACCCTGAGTTTCCACTAATTTCGGAGGGCTAGAACATCGTTGCGGGGCCTAAGCCTCAGGTGCCCTATACTCACCTCCGAGCGAGCAACACGGTGGGATCACCGTCTTTCAAGCAACCTCTTGTTTCACTCCCTTTGAAGCGTTTGAAAACCCAATGCCGGCCACCCTGGGGACAAAGTGGCGCATAGCCGACTCTGAAAGATCACGGTGAAGAAACCATCTTCCAGGCTGACGTCTGGTTTCCCCAGGTGAGAGGTGTTGGAACGCCCGTGCGAGGACTATGCCCCCCCAAAGGGCCGTACGCTCACCTCTCGGCAAAGAACAAGATGGCGAGACCATCTTTCAACGGGCACCTTGTGTCAGTAAGATTACGTAGTGTTTGAAAACCCATGCGGGGCCCACGACGACACTGCCATGCACTCAACCCTGAGAAACGAAAGCGTGGAGGAATCAGCTTAGGAACGGACACCGAGTGGCGGGAAGCCACAAGTTGGAAAACCCATGCCGACCTACCCCCAAGGTGCCATGCACTCCACCGCACGACACGCCCTGGGCCAGCCATCTTTCCACTAGCGTCTTGTCTCACTGAGACTGCTGTGTCGAAAACGGATGCCGGGCTTATGCGGCAAGTGCCATACCCTCGCATCTGGAAACAGCACTGGGGCCTAACAGTCTCTCCAACTAAGTCGACCAAGGTTTCGCTGCGCACCCTTTCCAAACGTACGCAGGGCCGACGCTGGCAAGTGCCGAATACTCACCTCTGTGACACAACAGCGGGGAACCATCTTTCGAGACGCGTCTCGTGTCGTTGCGTTAGAAGGGTCTGAAAAATCTCTATGGGTCCGCTGTTGACCGCGCCATACCTAATAGACTCTGCCCAACTGCCCTTCGCCGTCGGAAACCACCTTTCCGCTACCGTCTCGCATGGTATGCACACCTAGGCAGGAACCATCTGGAAAGGGACACACACTCGCCCCCGTGAGAGAATGCGCGGGAGAAACCATGTCGCAACCAGCATCACGGTTCGCTAACTTCGAAGGGTGTGAATACCAATGCGGGCCCTAGGCCCATAGTGCCACAGACTCCGGTCTGGGAAAGAACACTGTGGGGAAACCATCATTCGACACACCTGTCGTCTCACTAAGTAGAGACTTTATGAAAACCTCTGGAGGCCCATAGGCTCTGTCGAACTGCGCTTTGCAGAAACAAACCCCTTTGCAACGACCGTCTCGTGTCACGAAGTGGGAAAGGTTTGCAAAGCTATGCGGGGCCTCTGTGGACAGTGTCAACATCCTCGGAGCTGGGAAACAACACTTGCACTGCGGGGGAGCCGTCTTTCAACTCACATCTGCTTTCGCTGTTACAAGTGTTGGAAAACCTAGGAGAAGGAGATGAGGCAGGTGCCATAAACTCAAGTCTCTGAAACCACACGGCCGTGAGAAAATTCTCTCCAGGAGCGTCTGGTCTCACGAAGTGAGACAATTTGGAATCCCTATTGCGGGGCTTACACGCTGAGTGCCATAGACTCCATTCTGTGGTGCCACACTGCGGGGAACCCATCATGCAACCAACACGTCGTTGGGGCAAGTCGCAAGTGTTGGGAAAACTACGCAGGGCCTGTGCCGGTAGCGCCGTGCCCTTTGTCAAACTGCACTTGGCGGAAGCCCCTTCTCAAAGAACCCCAAGCTAGCTAGTAGCACGAGGTGAGGAGCGTCTGAAAACCTCAACCGTGCGGGGCGTCTGTGGGAAGGGCCATACCTCGAATCTCTGAAACCACATTGTGGGGAAGCCCTCTCCCAACTACCCTGTGCTTTCACTAAATTAAAAGTGTTCGAAAACTCCCAGGACCTATGGGGGTGGGGGTAGCGGTAGGGGTGAGGAAGTGCCACGTATCACTCAACCCTGTGATACAACACTGTGGGGAACACATCGCTCAGGTAACCTCTCTTGGCACTAAGTTAGAATGGTTTGAAGACACAGGTAGGGCCCACAACGAGAGTTCCTCTGTGCCAACTCCACGAACCACTTCGTGGAGAGCACCTTTCCCCTAACACCTCGTTTCCCAAAGCTACACGTGGTCTGAAACCTACGCGGGGCCCACACGGAAAGTGGCCTGTGCCGAACTCTGTGGAACAACAGGGTGGTGAAGCCATCCTTCAAGGAACATCAGGTTGCACTAAGGTAGACGTTGTCTGGAAACACCTGCGGGAAGCTGCGTGTGGGCCAAGAAATGGGACATAATACGCGCCACCGTGTGGAAACAAATATCGTGGAGAAACTCTCTTTTGACTGAAATCTGGTTTCGCGATGTGACTGACAGGCGTTTGAAAACGTACGCGGGGCCGACGGGCAAAGTGCCACGCACTCAACTCTCTCAGGCAACACGGTGCGGAATCCATGGTTTCAACTAACTGCTCCTTTCACCGAGTTGGTACTGTTTGGGAAGGCCTGCGAGGAGCTCGGAGGGAAGCGCCATATACTCAAGGCTGCGAAACACCAGGGTGGTGACACCAGCGTGCCGCTAGTCTGTGACGTCACGAACCTAGAAGGGCTTGAGACACCAGGCAGGGCGGAAAGGGTGGAAAGGGTCACCTACGCTCAACTCTGCGAATCGACGCTGTGGGGTGACCGTCCTTCCACTCGCACCTTGGTTCACTGGGTTACGAGTGTTTGAGATGCCTGCGGGTGCTCCACGGCAAGGGCCGTATACTCAGCTCTGGGAGACACCGGGGAACTGCCTTTCAGCCATCGACTTGCTTCATTAAGTTAGAAGTGTCTGAAAACGAACGCAGGCCCTATGCAGAAAGGGCCTTGTACTCAGCGCTGCGAGACAACCCTTGTAGTGAGACGGTCTGTCGTCTAACATCTCACTTCACAGTTACAAGTGTTTGAGCACCTGTGGGGGCAGCTACACGGAAAGGGCCATACACTCGACTCTCGCACACAACACGGTTGGTGAGACATCCTTCGACTAACAGCTGGTTTGGCTGACACGTGTCTGAAAACCATGCGGGGCCCCTGAGGAAAGTGCCATAGAGTCAATCAACTCTGTGAGACGACACTGTGTGTGTGCGTGCGCGCGCGTGTGTGTGTGTGGGTGTGTAGGGGAGGGGGGAGGGGGGGGGAGGGCGGAGGAGGAAGTGGGGGCGGGGAGAGACCATCTTTCAACTCGGACATTGTTTCCGGAAGTCGGAAATGTTGGAAAGTGAATGCAGGGTCTACGTGGAAAGCGCCATGTACCCAGCACAACGGACGCGGTCGGGAAACCATCTTTCCGCGGTCACCTCGTGTAAGTAAAAGTGTCTGAAAACCTATGGCGAGGCCTCGATGGAAACATGCCACATACTGAGCTCTGTGAGACAGCACTGCGGGGCGGCCGTGGTTCCAGTACCGTCTGGCTTCGCTCTGCCGAATACATTTGAAGACTCTACTCTGCAGGGCCTATGCGGAGCGGGCCAGCTACTCAACTCTCTGAAAGGGCAGAGTGGTGAAACCGTGGTCGCTCAACTACCCTGAGTTTCCACTAATTTCGGAGGGCTAGAACATCGTTGCGGGGCCTAAGCCTCAGGTGCCCTATACTCACCTCCGAGGAGCAACACGGTGGGATCACCGTCTTTCAAGCAACCTCTTGTTTCACTCCCTTTGAAGCGTTTGAAACCCAATGCCGGCCACCCTGGGGACAAAGTGGCGCATAGCCGACTCTGAAAGATCACGGTGAAGAAACCATCTTCCAGGCTGACGTCTGGTTTCCCCAGGTGAGAGGTGTTGGAACGCCCGTGCGAGGACTATGCCCCCCCAAAGGGCCGTACGCTCACCTCTCGGCAAAGAACAAGATGGCGAGACCATCTTTCAACGGGCACCTTGTGTCAGTAAGATTACGTAGTGTTTGAAAACCCATGCGGGGCCCACGACGACACTGCCATGCACTCAACCCTGAGAAACGAAAGCGTGGAGGAATCAGCTTAGGAACGGACACCGAGTGGCGGGAAGCCACAAGTTGGAAAACCCATGCCGACCTACCCCCAAGGTGCCATGCACTCCACCGCACGACACGCCCTGGGCCAGCCATCTTTCCACTAGCGTCTTGTCTCACTGAGACTGCTGTGTCGAAAACGGATGCCGGGCTTATGCGGCAAGTGCCATACCCTCGCATCTGGAAACAGCACTGGGGCCTAACAGTCTCTCCAACTAAGTCGACCAAGGTTTCGCTGCGCACCCTTTCCAAACGTACGCAGGGCCGACGCTGGCAAGTGCCGAATACTCACCTCTGTGACACAACAGCGGGGAACCATCTTTCGAGACGCGTCTCGTGTCGTTGCGTTAGAAGGGTCTGAAAAATCTCTATGGGTCCGCTGTTGACCGCGCCATACCTAATAGACTCTGCCCAACTGCCCTTCGCCGTCGGAAACCACCTTTCCGCTACCGTCTCGCATGGTATGCACACCTAGGCAGGAACCATCTGGAAAGGGACACACACTCGCCCCCGTGAGAGAATGCGCGGGAGAAACCATGTCGCAACCAGCATCACGGTTCGCTAACTTCGAAGGGTGTGAATACCAATGCGGGCCCTAGGCCCATAGTGCCACAGACTCCGGTCTGGGAAAGAACACTGTGGGGAAACCATCATTCGACACACCTGTCGTCTCACTAAGTAGAGACTTTATGAAAACCTCTGGAGGCCCATAGGCTCTGTCGAACTGCGCTTTGCAGAAACAAACCCCTTTGCAACGACCGTCTCGTGTCACGAAGTGGGAAAGGTTTGCAAAGCTATGCGGGGCCTCTGTGGACAGTGTCAACATCCTCGGAGCTGGGAAACAACACTTGCACTGCGGGGGAGCCGTCTTTCAACTCACATCTGCTTTCGCTGTTACAAGTGTTGGAAAACCTAGGAGAAGGAGATGAGGCAGGTGCCATAAACTCAAGTCTCTGAAACCACACGGCCGTGAGAAAATTCTCTCCAGGAGCGTCTGGTCTCACGAAGTGAGACAATTTGGAATCCCTATTGCGGGGCTTACACGCTGAGTGCCATAGACTCCATTCTGTGGTGCCACACTGCGGGGAACCCATCATGCAACCAACACGTCGTTGGGGCAAGTCGCAAGTGTTGGGAAAACTACGCAGGGCCTGTGCCGGTAGCGCCGTGCCCTTTGTCAAACTGCACTTGGCGGAAGCCCCTTCTCAAAGAACCCCAAGCTAGCTAGTAGCACGAGGTGAGGAGCGTCTGAAAACCTCAACCGTGCGGGGCGTCTGTGGGAAGGGCCATACCTCGAATCTCTGAAACCACATTGTGGGGAAGCCCTCTCCCAACTACCCTGTGCTTTCACTAAATTAAAAGTGTTCGAAAACTCCCAGGACCTATGGGGGTGGGGGTAGCGGTAGGGGTGAGGAAGTGCCACGTATCACTCAACCCTGTGATACAACACTGTGGGGAACACATCGCTCAGGTAACCTCTCTTGGCACTAAGTTAGAATGGTTTGAAGACACAGGTAGGGCCCACAACGAGAGTTCCTCTGTGCCAACTCCACGAACCACTTCGTGGAGAGCACCTTTCCCCTAACACCTCGTTTCCCAAAGCTACACGTGGTCTGAAACCTACGCGGGGCCCACACGGAAAGTGGCCTGTGCCGAACTCTGTGGAACAACAGGGTGGTGAAGCCATCCTTCAAGGAACATCAGGTTGCACTAAGGTAGACGTGTCTGGAAACACCTGCGGGAAGCTGCGTGTGGGCCAAGAAATGGGACATAATACGCGCCACCGTGTGGAAACAAATATCGTGGAGAAACTCTCTTTTGACTGAAATCTGGTTTCGCGATGTGACTGACAGGCGTTTGAAAACGTACGCGGGGCCGACGGGCAAAGTGCCACGCACTCAACTCTCTCAGGCAACACGGTGCGGAATCCATGGTTTCAACTAACTGCTCCTTTCACCAAGTTGGTACTGTTTGGGAAGGCCTGCGAGGAGCTCGGAGGGAAGCGCCATATACTCAAGGCTGCGAAACACCAGGGTGGTGACACCAGCGTGCCGCTAGTCTGTGACGTCACGAACCTAGAAGGGCTTGAGACACCAGGCAGGGCGGAAAGGGTGGAAAGGGTCACCTACGCTCAACTCTGCGAATCGACGCTGTGGGGTGACCGTCCTTCCACTCGCACCTTGGTTCACTGGGTTACGAGTGTTTGAGATGCCTGCGGGTGCTCCACGGCAAGGGCCGTATACTCAGCTCTGGGAGACACCGGGGAACTGCCTTTCAGCCATCGACTTGCTTCATTAAGTTAGAAGTGTCTGAAAACGAACGCAGGCCCTATGCAGAAAGGGCCTTGTACTCAGCGCTGCGAGACAACCCTTGTAGTGAGACGGTCTGTCGTCTAACATCTCACTTCACAGTTACAAGTGTTTGAGCACCTGTGGGGGCAGCTACACGGAAAGGGCCATACACTCGACTCTCGCACACAACACGGTTGGTGAGACATCCTTCGACTAACAGCTGGTTTGGCTGACACGTGTCTGAAAACCATGCGGGGCCCCTGAGGAAAGTGCCATAGAGTCAATCAACTCTGTGAGACGACACTGTGTGTGTGCGTGCGCGCGCGTGTGTGTGTGTGGGTGTGTAGGGGAGGGGGGAGGGGGGGGAGGGCGGAGGAGGAAGTGGGGGCGGGGAGAGACCATCTTTCAACTCGGACATTGTTTCCGGAAGTCGGAAATGTTGGAAAGTGAATGCAGGGTCTACGTGGAAAGCGCCATGTACCCAGCACAACGGACGCGGTCGGGAAACCATCTTTCCGCGGTCACCTCGTGTAAGTAAAAGTGTCTGAAAACCTATGGCGAGGCCTCGATGGAAACATGCCACATACTGAGCTCTGTGAGACAGCACTGCGGGGCGGCCGTGGTTCCAGTACCGTCTGGCTTCGCTCTGCCGAATACATTTGAAGACTCTACTCTGCAGGGCCTATGCGGAGCGGGCCAGCTACTCAACTCTCTGAAAGGGCAGAGTGGTGAAACCGTGGTCGCTCAACTACCCTGAGTTTCCACTAATTTCGGAGGGCTAGAACATCGTTGCGGGGCCTAAGCCTCAGGTGCCCTATACTCACCTCCGAGGAGCAACACGGTGGGATCACCGTCTTTCAAGCAACCTCTTGTTTCACTCCCTTTGAAGCGTTTGAAACCCAATGCCGGCCACCCTGGGGACAAAGTGGCGCATAGCCGACTCTGAAAGATCACGGTGAAGAAACCATCTTCCAGGCTGACGTCTGGTTTCCCCAGGTGAGAGGTGTTGGAACGCCCGTGCGAGGACTATGCCCCCCCAAAGGGCCGTACGCTCACCTCTCGGCAAAGAACAAGATGGCGAGACCATCTTTCAACGGGCACCTTGTGTCAGTAAGATTACGTAGTGTTTGAAAACCCATGCGGGGCCCACGACGACACTGCCATGCACTCAACCCTGAGAAACGAAAGCGTGGAGGAATCAGCTTAGGAACGGACACCGAGTGGCGGGAAGCCACAAGTTGGAAAACCCATGCCGACCTACCCCCAAGGTGCCATGCACTCCACCGCACGACACGCCCTGGGCCAGCCATCTTTCCACTAGCGTCTTGTCTCACTGAGACTGCTGTGTCGAAAACGGATGCCGGGCTTATGCGGCAAGTGCCATACCCTCGCATCTGGAAACAGCACTGGGGCCTAACAGTCTCTCCAACTAAGTCGACCAAGGTTTCGCTGCGCACCCTTTCCAAACGTACGCAGGGCCGACGCTGGCAAGTGCCGAATACTCACCTCTGTGACACAACAGCGGGGAACCATCTTTCGAGACGCGTCTCGTGTCGTTGCGTTAGAAGGGTCTGAAAAATCTCTATGGGTCCGCTGTTGACCGCGCCATACCTAATAGACTCTGCCCAACTGCCCTTCGCCGTCGGAAACCACCTTTCCGCTACCGTCTCGCATGGTATGCACACCTAGGCAGGAACCATCTGGAAAGGGACACACACTCGCCCCCGTGAGAGAATGCGCGGGAGAAACCATGTCGCAACCAGCATCACGGTTCGCTAACTTCGAAGGGTGTGAATACCAATGCGGGCCCTAGGCCCATAGTGCCACAGACTCCGGTCTGGGAAAGAACACTGTGGGGAAACCATCATTCGACACACCTGTCGTCTCACTAAGTAGAGACTTTATGAAAACCTCTGGAGGCCCATAGGCTCTGTCGAACTGCGCTTTGCAGAAACAAACCCCTTTGCAACGACCGTCTCGTGTCACGAAGTGGGAAAGGTTTGCAAAGCTATGCGGGGCCTCTGTGGACAGTGTCAACATCCTCGGAGCTGGGAAACAACACTTGCACTGCGGGGGAGCCGTCTTTCAACTCACATCTGCTTTCGCTGTTACAAGTGTTGGAAAACCTAGGAGAAGGAGATGAGGCAGGTGCCATAAACTCAAGTCTCTGAAACCACACGGCCGTGAGAAAATTCTCTCCAGGAGCGTCTGGTCTCACGAAGTGAGACAATTTGGAATCCCTATTGCGGGGCTTACACGCTGAGTGCCATAGACTCCATTCTGTGGTGCCACACTGCGGGGAACCCATCATGCAACCAACACGTCGTTGGGGCAAGTCGCAAGTGTTGGGAAAACTACGCAGGGCCTGTGCCGGTAGCGCCGTGCCCTTTGTCAAACTGCACTTGGCGGAAGCCCCTTCTCAAAGAACCCCAAGCTAGCTAGTAGCACGAGGTGAGGAGCGTCTGAAAACCTCAACCGTGCGGGGCGTCTGTGGGAAGGGCCATACCTCGAATCTCTGAAACCACATTGTGGGGAAGCCCTCTCCCAACTACCCTGTGCTTTCACTAAATTAAAAGTGTTCGAAAACTCCCAGGACCTATGGGGGTGGGGGTAGCGGTAGGGGTGAGGAAGTGCCACGTATCACTCAACCCTGTGATACAACACTGTGGGGAACACATCGCTCAGGTAACCTCTCTTGGCACTAAGTTAGAATGGTTTGAAGACACAGGTAGGGCCCACAACGAGAGTTCCTCTGTGCCAACTCCACGAACCACTTCGTGGAGAGCACCTTTCCCCTAACACCTCGTTTCCCAAAGCTACACGTGGTCTGAAACCTACGCGGGGCCCACACGGAAAGTGGCCTGTGCCGAACTCTGTGGAACAACAGGGTGGTGAAGCCATCCTTCAAGGAACATCAGGTTGCACTAAGGTAGACGTGTCTGGAAACACCTGCGGGAAGCTGCGTGTGGGCCAAGAAATGGGACATAATACGCGCCACCGTGTGGAAACAAATATCGTGGAGAAACTCTCTTTTGACTGAAATCTGGTTTCGCGATGTGACTGACAGGCGTTTGAAAACGTACGCGGGGCCGACGGGCAAAGTGCCACGCACTCAACTCTCTCAGGCAACACGGTGCGGAATCCATGGTTTCAACTAACTGCTCCTTTCACCAAGTTGGTACTGTTTGGGAAGGCCTGCGAGGAGCTCGGAGGGAAGCGCCATATACTCAAGGCTGCGAAACACCAGGGTGGTGACACCAGCGTGCCGCTAGTCTGTGACGTCACGAACCTAGAAGGGCTTGAGACACCAGGCAGGGCGGAAAGGGTGGAAAGGGTCACCTACGCTCAACTCTGCGAATCGACGCTGTGGGGTGACCGTCCTTCCACTCGCACCTTGGTTCACTGGGTTACGAGTGTTTGAGATGCCTGCGGGTGCTCCACGGCAAGGGCCGTATACTCAGCTCTGGGAGACACCGGGGAACTGCCTTTCAGCCATCGACTTGCTTCATTAAGTTAGAAGTGTCTGAAAACGAACGCAGGCCCTATGCAGAAAGGGCCTTGTACTCAGCGCTGCGAGACAACCCTTGTAGTGAGACGGTCTGTCGTCTAACATCTCACTTCACAGTTACAAGTGTTTGAGCACCTGTGGGGGCAGCTACACGGAAAGGGCCATACACTCGACTCTCGCACACAACACGGTTGGTGAGACATCCTTCGACTAACAGCTGGTTTGGCTGACACGTGTCTGAAAACCATGCGGGGCCCCTGAGGAAAGTGCCATAGAGTCAATCAACTCTGTGAGACGACACTGTGTGTGTGCGTGCGCGCGCGTGTGTGTGTGTGGGTGTGTAGGGGAGGGGGGAGGGGGGGGAGGGCGGAGGAGGAAGTGGGGGCGGGGAGAGACCATCTTTCAACTCGGACATTGTTTCCGGAAGTCGGAAATGTTGGAAAGTGAATGCAGGGTCTACGTGGAAAGCGCCATGTACCCAGCACAACGGACGCGGTCGGGAAACCATCTTTCCGCGGTCACCTCGTGTAAGTAAAAGTGTCTGAAAACCTATGGCGAGGCCTCGATGGAAACATGCCACATACTGAGCTCTGTGAGACAGCACTGCGGGGCGGCCGTGGTTCCAGTACCGTCTGGCTTCGCTCTGCCGAATACATTTGAAGACTCTACTCTGCAGGGCCTATGCGGAGCGGGCCAGCTACTCAACTCTCTGAAAGGGCAGAGTGGTGAAACCGTGGTCGCTCAACTACCCTGAGTTTCCACTAATTTCGGAGGGCTAGAACATCGTTGCGGGGCCTAAGCCTCAGGTGCCCTATACTCACCTCCGAGGAGCAACACGGTGGGATCACCGTCTTTCAAGCAACCTCTTGTTTCACTCCCTTTGAAGCGTTTGAAACCCAATGCCGGCCACCCTGGGGACAAAGTGGCGCATAGCCGACTCTGAAAGATCACGGTGAAGAAACCATCTTCCAGGCTGACGTCTGGTTTCCCCAGGTGAGAGGTGTTGGAACGCCCGTGCGAGGACTATGCCCCCCCAAAGGGCCGTACGCTCACCTCTCGGCAAAGAACAAGATGGCGAGACCATCTTTCAACGGGCACCTTGTGTCAGTAAGATTACGTAGTGTTTGAAAACCCATGCGGGGCCCACGACGACACTGCCATGCACTCAACCCTGAGAAACGAAAGCGTGGAGGAATCAGCTTAGGAACGGACACCGAGTGGCGGGAAGCCACAAGTTGGAAAACCCATGCCGACCTACCCCCAAGGTGCCATGCACTCCACCGCACGACACGCCCTGGGCCAGCCATCTTTCCACTAGCGTCTTGTCTCACTGAGACTGCTGTGTCGAAAACGGATGCCGGGCTTATGCGGCAAGTGCCATACCCTCGCATCTGGAAACAGCACTGGGGCCTAACAGTCTCTCCAACTAAGTCGACCAAGGTTTCGCTGCGCACCCTTTCCAAACGTACGCAGGGCCGACGCTGGCAAAGTGCCGAATACTCACCTCTGTGACACAACAGCGGGGAACCATCTTTCGAGACGCGTCTCGTGTCGTTGCGTTAGAAGGGTCTGAAAAATCTCTATGGGTCCGCTGTTGACCGCGCCATACCTAATAGACTCTGCCCAACTGCCCTTCGCCGTCGGAAACCACCTTTCCGCTACCGTCTCGCATGGTATGCACACCTAGGCAGGAACCATCTGGAAAGGGACACACACTCGCCCCCGTGAGAGAATGCGCGGGAGAAACCATGTCGCAACCAGCATCACGGTTCGCTAACTTCGAAGGGTGTGAATACCAATGCGGGCCCTAGGCCCATAGTGCCACAGACTCCGGTCTGGGAAAGAACACTGTGGGGAAACCATCATTCGACACACCTGTCGTCTCACTAAGTAGAGACTTTATGAAAACCTCTGGAGGCCCATAGGCTCTGTCGAACTGCGCTTTGCAGAAACAAACCCCTTTGCAACGACCGTCTCGTGTCACGAAGTGGGAAAGGTTTGCAAAGCTATGCGGGGCCTCTGTGGACAGTGTCAACATCCTCGGAGCTGGGAAACAACACTTGCACTGCGGGGGAGCCGTCTTTCAACTCACATCTGCTTTCGCTGTTACAAGTGTTGGAAAACCTAGGAGAAGGAGATGAGGCAGGTGCCATAAACTCAAGTCTCTGAAACCACACGGCCGTGAGAAAATTCTCTCCAGGAGCGTCTGGTCTCACGAAGTGAGACAATTTGGAATCCCTATTGCGGGGCTTACACGCTGAGTGCCATAGACTCCATTCTGTGGTGCCACACTGCGGGGAACCCATCATGCAACCAACACGTCGTTGGGGCAAGTCGCAAGTGTTGGGAAAACTACGCAGGGCCTGTGCCGGTAGCGCCGTGCCCTTTGTCAAACTGCACTTGGCGGAAGCCCCTTCTCAAAGAACCCCAAGCTAGCTAGTAGCACGAGGTGAGGAGCGTCTGAAAACCTCAACCGTGCGGGGCGTCTGTGGGAAGGGCCATACCTCGAATCTCTGAAACCACATTGTGGGGAAGCCCTCTCCCAACTACCCTGTGCTTTCACTAAATTAAAAGTGTTCGAAAACTCCCAGGACCTATGGGGGTGGGGGTAGCGGTAGGGGTGAGGAAGTGCCACGTATCACTCAACCCTGTGATACAACACTGTGGGGAACACATCGCTCAGGTAACCTCTCTTGGCACTAAGTTAGAATGGTTTGAAGACACAGGTAGGGCCCACAACGAGAGTTCCTCTGTGCCAACTCCACGAACCACTTCGTGGAGAGCACCTTTCCCCTAACACCTCGTTTCCCAAAGCTACACGTGGTCTGAAACCTACGCGGGGCCCACACGGAAAGTGGCCTGTGCCGAACTCTGTGGAACAACAGGGTGGTGAAGCCATCCTTCAAGGAACATCAGGTTGCACTAAGGTAGACGTGTCTGGAAACACCTGCGGGAAGCTGCGTGTGGGCCAAGAAATGGGACATAATACGCGCCACCGTGTGGAAACAAATATCGTGGAAGAAACTCTCTTTTGACTGAAATCTGGTTTCGCGATGTGACTGACAGGCGTTTGAAAACGTACGCGGGGCCGACGGGCAAAGTGCCACGCACTCAACTCTCTCAGGCAACACGGTGCGGAATCCATGGTTTCAACTAACTGCTCCTTTCACCAAGTTGGTACTGTTTGGGAAGGCCTGCGAGGAGCTCGGAGGGAAGCGCCATATACTCAAGGCTGCGAAACACCAGGGTGGTGACACCAGCGTGCCGCTAGTCTGTGACGTCACGAACCTAGAAGGGCTTGAGACACCAGGCAGGGCGGAAAGGGTGGAAAGGGTCACCTACGCTCAACTCTGCGAATCGACGCTGTGGGGTGACCGTCCTTCCACTCGCACCTTGGTTCACTGGGTTACGAGTGTTTGAGAT
The DNA here is from genome assembly GCF_022837055.1 of Prionailurus viverrinus. Classification (NCBI taxonomy): domain Eukaryota; kingdom Metazoa; phylum Chordata; class Mammalia; order Carnivora; family Felidae; genus Prionailurus; species Prionailurus viverrinus. The sequence goes on from NW_025927559.1 coordinate 14,448, forward strand.
GCCTGCGGGTGCTCCACGGCAAGGGCCGTATACTCAGCTCTGGGAGACACCGGGGAACTGCCTTTCAGCCATCGACTTGCTTCATTAAGTTAGAAGTGTCTGAAAACGAACGCAGGCCCTATGCAGAAAGGGCCTTGTACTCAGCGCTGCGAGACAACCCTTGTAGTGAGACGGTCTGTCGTCTAACATCTCACTTCACAGTTACAAGTGTTTGAGCACCTGTGGGGGCAGCTACACGGAAAGGGCCATACACTCGACTCTCGCACACAACACGGTTGGTGAGACATCCTTCGACTAACAGCTGGTTTGGCTGACACGTGTCTGAAAACCATGCGGGGCCCCTGAGGAAAGTGCCATAGAGTCAATCAACTCTGTGAGACGACACTGTGTGTGTGCGTGCGCGCGCGTGTGTGTGTGTGGGTGTGTAGGGGAGGGGGGAGGGGGGGGAGGGCGGAGGAGGAAGTGGGGGCGGGGAGAGACCATCTTTCAACTCGGACATTGTTTCCGGAAGTCGGAAATGTTGGAAAGTGAATGCAGGGTCTACGTGGAAAGCGCCATGTACCCAGCACAACGGACGCGGTCGGGAAACCATCTTTCCGCGGTCACCTCGTGTAAGTAAAAGTGTCTGAAAACCTATGGCGAGGCCTCGATGGAAACATGCCACATACTGAGCTCTGTGAGACAGCACTGCGGGGCGGCCGTGGTTCCAGTACCGTCTGGCTTCGCTCTGCCGAATACATTTGAAGACTCTACTCTGCAGGGCCTATGCGGAGCGGGCCAGCTACTCAACTCTCTGAAAGGGCAGAGTGGTGAAACCGTGGTCGCTCAACTACCCTGAGTTTCCACTAATTTCGGAGGGCTAGAACATCGTTGCGGGGCCTAAGCCTCAGGTGCCCTATACTCACCTCCGAGGAGCAACACGGTGGGATCACCGTCTTTCAAGCAACCTCTTGTTTCACTCCCTTTGAAGCGTTTGAAACCCAATGCCGGCCACCCTGGGGACAAAGTGGCGCATAGCCGACTCTGAAAGATCACGGTGAAGAAACCATCTTCCAGGCTGACGTCTGGTTTCCCCAGGTGAGAGGTGTTGGAACGCCCGTGCGAGGACTATGCCCCCCCAAAGGGCCGTACGCTCACCTCTCGGCAAAGAACAAGATGGCGAGACCATCTTTCAACGGGCACCTTGTGTCAGTAAGATTACGTAGTGTTTGAAAACCCATGCGGGGCCCACGACGACACTGCCATGCACTCAACCCTGAGAAACGAAAGCGTGGAGGAATCAGCTTAGGAACGGACACCGAGTGGCGGGAAGCCACAAGTTGGAAAACCCATGCCGACCTACCCCCAAGGTGCCATGCACTCCACCGCACGACACGCCCTGGGCCAGCCATCTTTCCACTAGCGTCTTGTCTCACTGAGACTGCTGTGTCGAAAACGGATGCCGGGCTTATGCGGCAAGTGCCATACCCTCGCATCTGGAAACAGCACTGGGGCCTAACAGTCTCTCCAACTAAGTCGACCAAGGTTTCGCTGCGCACCCTTTCCAAACGTACGCAGGGCCGACGCTGGCAAGTGCCGAATACTCACCTCTGTGACACAACAGCGGGGAACCATCTTTCGAGACGCGTCTCGTGTCGTTGCGTTAGAAGGGTCTGAAAAATCTCTATGGGTCCGCTGTTGACCGCGCCATACCTAATAGACTCTGCCCAACTGCCCTTCGCCGTCGGAAACCACCTTTCCGCTACCGTCTCGCATGGTATGCACACCTAGGCAGGAACCATCTGGAAAGGGACACACACTCGCCCCCGTGAGAGAATGCGCGGGAGAAACCATGTCGCAACCAGCATCACGGTTCGCTAACTTCGAAGGGTGTGAATACCAATGCGGGCCCTAGGCCCATAGTGCCACAGACTCCGGTCTGGGAAAGAACACTGTGGGGAAACCATCATTCGACACACCTGTCGTCTCACTAAGTAGAGACTTTATGAAAACCTCTGGAGGCCCATAGGCTCTGTCGAACTGCGCTTTGCAGAAACAAACCCCTTTGCAACGACCGTCTCGTGTCACGAAGTGGGAAAGGTTTGCAAAGCTATGCGGGGCCTCTGTGGACAGTGTCAACATCCTCGGAGCTGGGAAACAACACTTGCACTGCGGGGGAGCCGTCTTTCAACTCACATCTGCTTTCGCTGTTACAAGTGTTGGAAAACCTAGGAGAAGGAGATGAGGCAGGTGCCATAAACTCAAGTCTCTGAAACCACACGGCCGTGAGAAAATTCTCTCCAGGAGCGTCTGGTCTCACGAAGTGAGACAATTTGGAATCCCTATTGCGGGGCTTACACGCTGAGTGCCATAGACTCCATTCTGTGGTGCCACACTGCGGGGAACCCATCATGCAACCAACACGTCGTTGGGGCAAGTCGCAAGTGTTGGGAAAACTACGCAGGGCCTGTGCCGGTAGCGCCGTGCCCTTTGTCAAACTGCACTTGGCGGAAGCCCCTTCTCAAAGAACCCCAAGCTAGCTAGTAGCACGAGGTGAGGAGCGTCTGAAAACCTCAACCGTGCGGGGCGTCTGTGGGAAGGGCCATACCTCGAATCTCTGAAACCACATTGTGGGGAAGCCCTCTCCCAACTACCCTGTGCTTTCACTAAATTAAAAGTGTTCGAAAACTCCCAGGACCTATGGGGGTGGGGGTAGCGGTAGGGGTGAGGAAGTGCCACGTATCACTCAACCCTGTGATACAACACTGTGGGGAACACATCGCTCAGGTAACCTCTCTTGGCACTAAGTTAGAATGGTTTGAAGACACAGGTAGGGCCCACAACGAGAGTTCCTCTGTGCCAACTCCACGAACCACTTCGTGGAGAGCACCTTTCCCCTAACACCTCGTTTCCCAAAGCTACACGTGGTCTGAAACCTACGCGGGGCCCACACGGAAAGTGGCCTGTGCCGAACTCTGTGGAACAACAGGGTGGTGAAGCCATCCTTCAAGGAACATCAGGTTGCACTAAGGTAGACGTGTCTGGAAACACCTGCGGGAAGCTGCGTGTGGGCCAAGAAATGGGACATAATACGCGCCACCGTGTGGAAACAAATATCGTGGAGAAACTCTCTTTTGACTGAAATCTGGTTTCGCGATGTGACTGACAGGCGTTTGAAAACGTACGCGGGGCCGACGGGCAAAGTGCCACGCACTCAACTCTCTCAGGCAACACGGTGCGGAATCCATGGTTTCAACTAACTGCTCCTTTCACCAAGTTGGTACTGTTTGGGAAGGCCTGCGAGGAGCTCGGAGGGAAGCGCCATATACTCAAGGCTGCGAAACACCAGGGTGGTGACACCAGCGTGCCGCTAGTCTGTGACGTCACGAACCTAGAAGGGCTTGAGACACCAGGCAGGGCGGAAAGGGTGGAAAGGGTCACCTACGCTCAACTCTGCGAATCGACGCTGTGGGGTGACCGTCCTTCCACTCGCACCTTGGTTCACTGGGTTACGAGTGTTTGAGATGCCTGCGGGTGCTCCACGGCAAGGGCCGTATACTCAGCTCTGGGAGACACCGGGGAACTGCCTTTCAGCCATCGACTTGCTTCATTAAGTTAGAAGTGTCTGAAAACGAACGCAGGCCCTATGCAGAAAGGGCCTTGTACTCAGCGCTGCGAGACAACCCTTGTAGTGAGACGGTCTGTCGTCTAACATCTCACTTCACAGTTACAAGTGTTTGAGCACCTGTGGGGGCAGCTACACGGAAAGGGCCATACACTCGACTCTCGCACACAACACGGTTGGTGAGACATCCTTCGACTAACAGCTGGTTTGGCTGACACGTGTCTGAAAACCATGCGGGGCCCCTGAGGAAAGTGCCATAGAGTCAATCAACTCTGTGAGACGACACTGTGTGTGTGCGTGCGCGCGCGTGTGTGTGTGTGGGTGTGTAGGGGAGGGGGGAGGGGGGGGAGGGCGGAGGAGGAAGTGGGGGCGGGGAGAGACCATCTTTCAACTCGGACATTGTTTCCGGAAGTCGGAAATGTTGGAAAGTGAATGCAGGGTCTACGTGGAAAGCGCCATGTACCCAGCACAACGGACGCGGTCGGGAAACCATCTTTCCGCGGTCACCTCGTGTAAGTAAAAGTGTCTGAAAACCTATGGCGAGGCCTCGATGGAAACATGCCACATACTGAGCTCTGTGAGACAGCACTGCGGGGCGGCCGTGGTTCCAGTACCGTCTGGCTTCGCTCTGCCGAATACATTTGAAGACTCTACTCTGCAGGGCCTATGCGGAGCGGGCCAGCTACTCAACTCTCTGAAAGGGCAGAGTGGTGAAACCGTGGTCGCTCAACTACCCTGAGTTTCCACTAATTTCGGAGGGCTAGAACATCGTTGCGGGGCCTAAGCCTCAGGTGCCCTATACTCACCTCCGAGGAGCAACACGGTGGGATCACCGTCTTTCAAGCAACCTCTTGTTTCACTCCCTTTGAAGCGTTTGAAACCCAATGCCGGCCACCCTGGGGACAAAGTGGCGCATAGCCGACTCTGAAAGATCACGGTGAAGAAACCATCTTCCAGGCTGACGTCTGGTTTCCCCAGGTGAGAGGTGTTGGAACGCCCGTGCGAGGACTATGCCCCCCCAAAGGGCCGTACGCTCACCTCTCGGCAAAGAACAAGATGGCGAGACCATCTTTCAACGGGCACCTTGTGTCAGTAAGATTACGTAGTGTTTGAAAACCCATGCGGGGCCCACGACGACACTGCCATGCACTCAACCCTGAGAAACGAAAGCGTGGAGGAATCAGCTTAGGAACGGACACCGAGTGGCGGGAAGCCACAAGTTGGAAAACCCATGCCGACCTACCCCCAAGGTGCCATGCACTCCACCGCACGACACGCCCTGGGCCAGCCATCTTTCCACTAGCGTCTTGTCTCACTGAGACTGCTGTGTCGAAAACGGATGCCGGGCTTATGCGGCAAGTGCCATACCCTCGCATCTGGAAACAGCACTGGGGCCTAACAGTCTCTCCAACTAAGTCGACCAAGGTTTCGCTGCGCACCCTTTCCAAACGTACGCAGGGCCGACGCTGGCAAGTGCCGAATACTCACCTCTGTGACACAACAGCGGGGAACCATCTTTCGAGACGCGTCTCGTGTCGTTGCGTTAGAAGGGTCTGAAAAATCTCTATGGGTCCGCTGTTGACCGCGCCATACCTAATAGACTCTGCCCAACTGCCCTTCGCCGTCGGAAACCACCTTTCCGCTACCGTCTCGCATGGTATGCACACCTAGGCAGGAACCATCTGGAAAGGGACACACACTCGCCCCCGTGAGAGAATGCGCGGGAGAAACCATGTCGCAACCAGCATCACGGTTCGCTAACTTCGAAGGGTGTGAATACCAATGCGGGCCCTAGGCCCATAGTGCCACAGACTCCGGTCTGGGAAAGAACACTGTGGGGAAACCATCATTCGACACACCTGTCGTCTCACTAAGTAGAGACTTTATGAAAACCTCTGGAGGCCCATAGGCTCTGTCGAACTGCGCTTTGCAGAAACAAACCCCTTTGCAACGACCGTCTCGTGTCACGAAGTGGGAAAGGTTTGCAAAGCTATGCGGGGCCTCTGTGGACAGTGTCAACATCCTCGGAGCTGGGAAACAACACTTGCACTGCGGGGGAGCCGTCTTTCAACTCACATCTGCTTTCGCTGTTACAAGTGTTGGAAAACCTAGGAGAAGGAGATGAGGCAGGTGCCATAAACTCAAGTCTCTGAAACCACACGGCCGTGAGAAAATTCTCTCCAGGAGCGTCTGGTCTCACGAAGTGAGACAATTTGGAATCCCTATTGCGGGGCTTACACGCTGAGTGCCATAGACTCCATTCTGTGGTGCCACACTGCGGGGAACCCATCATGCAACCAACACGTCGTTGGGGCAAGTCGCAAGTGTTGGGAAAACTACGCAGGGCCTGTGCCGGTAGCGCCGTGCCCTTTGTCAAACTGCACTTGGCGGAAGCCCCTTCTCAAAGAACCCCAAGCTAGCTAGTAGCACGAGGTGAGGAGCGTCTGAAAACCTCAACCGTGCGGGGCGTCTGTGGGAAGGGCCATACCTCGAATCTCTGAAACCACATTGTGGGGAAGCCCTCTCCCAACTACCCTGTGCTTTCACTAAATTAAAAGTGTTCGAAAACTCCCAGGACCTATGGGGGTGGGGGTAGCGGTAGGGGTGAGGAAGTGCCACGTATCACTCAACCCTGTGATACAACACTGTGGGGAACACATCGCTCAGGTAACCTCTCTTGGCACTAAGTTAGAATGGTTTGAAGACACAGGTAGGGCCCACAACGAGAGTTCCTCTGTGCCAACTCCACGAACCACTTCGTGGAGAGCACCTTTCCCCTAACACCTCGTTTCCCAAAGCTACACGTGGTCTGAAACCTACGCGGGGCCCACACGGAAAGTGGCCTGTGCCGAACTCTGTGGAACAACAGGGTGGTGAAGCCATCCTTCAAGGAACATCAGGTTGCACTAAGGTAGACGTGTCTGGAAACACCTGCGGGAAGCTGCGTGTGGGCCAAGAAATGGGACATAATACGCGCCACCGTGTGGAAACAAATATCGTGGAGAAACTCTCTTTTGACTGAAATCTGGTTTCGCGATGTGACTGACAGGCGTTTGAAAACGTACGCGGGGCCGACGGGCAAAGTGCCACGCACTCAACTCTCTCAGGCAACACGGTGCGGAATCCATGGTTTCAACTAACTGCTCCTTTCACCAAGTTGGTACTGTTTGGGAAGGCCTGCGAGGAGCTCGGAGGGAAGCGCCATATACTCAAGGCTGCGAAACACCAGGGTGGTGACACCAGCGTGCCGCTAGTCTGTGACGTCACGAACCTAGAAGGGCTTGAGACACCAGGCAGGGCGGAAAGGGTGGAAAGGGTCACCTACGCTCAACTCTGCGAATCGACGCTGTGGGGTGACCGTCCTTCCACTCGCACCTTGGTTCACTGGGTTACGAGTGTTTGAGATGCCTGCGGGTGCTCCACGGCAAGGGCCGTATACTCAGCTCTGGGAGACACCGGGGAACTGCCTTTCAGCCATCGACTTGCTTCATTAAGTTAGAAGTGTCTGAAAACGAACGCAGGCCCTATGCAGAAAGGGCCTTGTACTCAGCGCTGCGAGACAACCCTTGTAGTGAGACGGTCTGTCGTCTAACATCTCACTTCACAGTTACAAGTGTTTGAGCACCTGTGGGGGCAGCTACACGGAAAGGGCCATACACTCGACTCTCGCACACAACACGGTTGGTGAGACATCCTTCGACTAACAGCTGGTTTGGCTGACACGTGTCTGAAAACCATGCGGGGCCCCTGAGGAAAGTGCCATAGAGTCAATCAACTCTGTGAGACGACACTGTGTGTGTGCGTGCGCGCGCGTGTGTGTGTGTGGGTGTGTAGGGGAGGGGGGAGGGGGGGGAGGGCGGAGGAGGAAGTGGGGGCGGGGAGAGACCATCTTTCAACTCGGACATTGTTTCCGGAAGTCGGAAATGTTGGAAAGTGAATGCAGGGTCTACGTGGAAAGCGCCATGTACCCAGCACAACGGACGCGGTCGGGAAACCATCTTTCCGCGGTCACCTCGTGTAAGTAAAAGTGTCTGAAAACCTATGGCGAGGCCTCGATGGAAACATGCCACATACTGAGCTCTGTGAGACAGCACTGCGGGGCGGCCGTGGTTCCAGTACCGTCTGGCTTCGCTCTGCCGAATACATTTGAAGACTCTACTCTGCAGGGCCTATGCGGAGCGGGCCAGCTACTCAACTCTCTGAAAGGGCAGAGTGGTGAAACCGTGGTCGCTCAACTACCCTGAGTTTCCACTAATTTCGGAGGGCTAGAACATCGTTGCGGGGCCTAAGCCTCAGGTGCCCTATACTCACCTCCGAGGAGCAACACGGTGGGATCACCGTCTTTCAAGCAACCTCTTGTTTCACTCCCTTTGAAGCGTTTGAAACCCAATGCCGGCCACCCTGGGGACAAAGTGGCGCATAGCCGACTCTGAAAGATCACGGTGAAGAAACCATCTTCCAGGCTGACGTCTGGTTTCCCCAGGTGAGAGGTGTTGGAACGCCCGTGCGAGGACTATGCCCCCCCAAAGGGCCGTACGCTCACCTCTCGGCAAAGAACAAGATGGCGAGACCATCTTTCAACGGGCACCTTGTGTCAGTAAGATTACGTAGTGTTTGAAAACCCATGCGGGGCCCACGACGACACTGCCATGCACTCAACCCTGAGAAACGAAAGCGTGGAGGAATCAGCTTAGGAACGGACACCGAGTGGCGGGAAGCCACAAGTTGGAAAACCCATGCCGACCTACCCCCAAGGTGCCATGCACTCCACCGCACGACACGCCCTGGGCCAGCCATCTTTCCACTAGCGTCTTGTCTCACTGAGACTGCTGTGTCGAAAACGGGTGCCGGGCTTATGCGGCAAGTGCCATACCCTCGCATCTGGAAACAGCACTGGGGCCTAACAGTCTCTCCAACTAAGTCGACCAAGGTTTCGCTGCGCACCCTTTCCAAACGTACGCAGGGCCGACGCTGGCAAGTGCCGAATACTCACCTCTGTGACACAACAGCGGGGAACCATCTTTCGAGACGCGTCTCGTGTCGTTGCGTTAGAAGGGTCTGAAAAATCTCTATGGGTCCGCTGTTGACCGCGCCATACCTAATAGACTCTGCCCAACTGCCCTTCGCCGTCGGAAACCACCTTTCCGCTACCGTCTCGCATGGTATGCACACCTAGGCAGGAACCATCTGGAAAGGGACACACACTCGCCCCCGTGAGAGAATGCGCGGGAGAAACCATGTCGCAACCAGCATCACGGTTCGCTAACTTCGAAGGGTGTGAATACCAATGCGGGCCCTAGGCCCATAGTGCCACAGACTCCGGTCTGGGAAAGAACACTGTGGGGAAACCATCATTCGACACACCTGTCGTCTCACTAAGTAGAGACTTTATGAAAACCTCTGGAGGCCCATAGGCTCTGTCGAACTGCGCTTTGCAGAAACAAACCCCTTTGCAACGACCGTCTCGTGTCACGAAGTGGGAAAGGTTTGCAAAGCTATGCGGGGCCTCTGTGGACAGTGTCAACATCCTCGGAGCTGGGAAACAACACTTGCACTGCGGGGGAGCCGTCTTTCAACTCACATCTGCTTTCGCTGTTACAAGTGTTGGAAAACCTAGGAGAAGGAGATGAGGCAGGTGCCATAAACTCAAGTCTCTGAAACCACACGGCCGTGAGAAAATTCTCTCCAGGAGCGTCTGGTCTCACGAAGTGAGACAATTTGGAATCCCTATTGCGGGGCTTACACGCTGAGTGCCATAGACTCCATTCTGTGGTGCCACACTGCGGGGAACCCATCATGCAACCAACACGTCGTTGGGGCAAGTCGCAAGTGTTGGGAAAACTACGCAGGGCCTGTGCCGGTAGCGCCGTGCCCTTTGTCAAACTGCACTTGGCGGAAGCCCCTTCTCAAAGAACCCCAAGCTAGCTAGTAGCACGAGGTGAGGAGCGTCTGAAAACCTCAACCGTGCGGGGCGTCTGTGGGAAGGGCCATACCTCGAATCTCTGAAACCACATTGTGGGGAAGCCCTCTCCCAACTACCCTGTGCTTTCACTAAATTAAAAGTGTTCGAAAACTCCCAGGACCTATGGGGGTGGGGGTAGCGGTAGGGGTGAGGAAGTGCCACGTATCACTCAACCCTGTGATACAACACTGTGGGGAACACATCGCTCAGGTAACCTCTCTTGGCACTAAGTTAGAATGGTTTGAAGACACAGGTAGGGCCCACAACGAGAGTTCCTCTGTGCCAACTCCACGAACCACTTCGTGGAGAGCACCTTTCCCCTAACACCTCGTTTCCCAAAGCTACACGTGGTCTGAAACCTACGCGGGGCCCACACGGAAAGTGGCCTGTGCCGAACTCTGTGGAACAACAGGGTGGTGAAGCCATCCTTCAAGGAACATCAGGTTGCACTAAGGTAGACGTGTCTGGAAACACCTGCGGGAAGCTGCGTGTGGGCCAAGAAATGGGACATAATACGCGCCACCGTGTGGAAACAAATATCGTGGAGAAACTCTCTTTTGACTGAAATCTGGTTTCGCGATGTGACTGACAGGCGTTTGAAAACGTACGCGGGGCCGACGGGCAAAGTGCCACGCACTCAACTCTCTCAGGCAACACGGTGCGGAATCCATGGTTTCAACTAACTGCTCCTTTCACCAAGTTGGTACTGTTTGGGAAGGCCTGCGAGGAGCTCGGAGGGAAGCGCCATATACTCAAGGCTGCGAAACACCAGGGTGGTGACACCAGCGTGCCGCTAGTCTGTGACGTCACGAACCTAGAAGGGCTTGAGACACCAGGCAGGGCGGAAAGGGTGGAAAGGGTCACCTACGCTCAACTCTGCGAATCGACGCTGTGGGGTGACCGTCCTTCCACTCGCACCTTGGTTCACTGGGTTACGAGTGTTTGAGATGCCTGCGGGTGCTCCACGGCAAGGGCCGTATACTCAGCTCTGGGAGACACCGGGGAACTGCCTTTCAGCCATCGACTTGCTTCATTAAGTTAGAAGTGTCTGAAAACGAACGCAGGCCCTATGCAGAAAGGGCCTTGTACTCAGCGCTGCGAGACAACCCTTGTAGTGAGACGGTCTGTCGTCTAACATCTCACTTCACAGTTACAAGTGTTTGAGCACCTGTGGGGGCAGCTACACGGAAAGGGCCATACACTCGACTCTCGCACACAACACGGTTGGTGAGACATCCTTCGACTAACAGCTGGTTTGGCTGACACGTGTCTGAAAACCATGCGGGGCCCCTGAGGAAAGTGCCATAGAGTCAATCAACTCTGTGAGACGACACTGTGTGTGTGCGTGCGCGCGCGTGTGTGTGTGTGGGTGTGTAGGGGAGGGGGGAGGGGGGGGAGGGCGGAGGAGGAAGTGGGGGCGGGGAGAGACCATCTTTCAACTCGGACATTGTTTCCGGAAGTCGGAAATGTTGGAAAGTGAATGCAGGGTCTACGTGGAAAGCGCCATGTACCCAGCACAACGGACGCGGTCGGGAAACCATCTTTCCGCGGTCACCTCGTGTAAGTAAAAGTGTCTGAAAACCTATGGCGAGGCCTCGATGGAAACATGCCACATACTGAGCTCTGTGAGACAGCACTGCGGGGCGGCCGTGGTTCCAGTACCGTCTGGCTTCGCTCTGCCGAATACATTTGAAGACTCTACTCTGCAGGGCCTATGCGGAGCGGGCCAGCTACTCAACTCTCTGAAAGGGCAGAGTGGTGAAACCGTGGTCGCTCAACTACCCTGAGTTTCCACTAATTTCGGAGGGCTAGAACATCGTTGCGGGGCCTAAGCCTCAGGTGCCCTATACTCACCTCCGAGGAGCAACACGGTGGGATCACCGTCTTTCAAGCAACCTCTTGTTTCACTCCCTTTGAAGCGTTTGAAACCCAATGCCGGCCACCCTGGGGACAAAGTGGCGCATAGCCGACTCTGAAAGATCACGGTGAAGAAACCATCTTCCAGGCTGACGTCTGGTTTCCCCAGGTGAGAGGTGTTGGAACGCCCGTGCGAGGACTATGCCCCCCCAAAGGGCCGTACGCTCACCTCTCGGCAAAGAACAAGATGGCGAGACCATCTTTCAACGGGCACCTTGTGTCAGTAAGATTACGTAGTGTTTGAAAACCCATGCGGGGCCCACGACGACACTGCCATGCACTCAACCCTGAGAAACGAAAGCGTGGAGGAATCAGCTTAGGAACGGACACCGAGTGGCGGGAAGCCACAAGTTGGAAAACCCATGCCGACCTACCCCCAAGGTGCCATGCACTCCACCGCACGACACGCCCTGGGCCAGCCATCTTTCCACTAGCGTCTTGTCTCACTGAGACTGCTGTGTCGAAAACGGGTGCCGGGCTTATGCGGCAAGTGCCATACCCTCGCATCTGGAAACAGCACTGGGGCCTAACAGTCTCTCCAACTAAGTCGACCAAGGTTTCGCTGCGCACCCTTTCCAAACGTACGCAGGGCCGACGCTGGCAAGTGCCGAATACTCACCTCTGTGACACAACAGCGGGGAACCATCTTTCGAGACGCGTCTCGTGTCGTTGCGTTAGAAGGGTCTGAAAAATCTCTATGGGTCCGCTGTTGACCGCGCCATACCTAATAGACTCTGCCCAACTGCCCTTCGCCGTCGGAAACCACCTTTCCGCTACCGTCTCGCATGGTATGCACACCTAGGCAGGAACCATCTGGAAAGGGACACACACTCGCCCCCGTGAGAGAATGCGCGGGAGAAACCATGTCGCAACCAGCATCACGGTTCGCTAACTTCGAAGGGTGTGAATACCAATGCGGGCCCTAGGCCCATAGTGCCACAGACTCCGGTCTGGGAAAGAACACTGTGGGGAAACCATCATTCGACACACCTGTCGTCTCACTAAGTAGAGACTTTATGAAAACCTCTGGAGGCCCATAGGCTCTGTCGAACTGCGCTTTGCAGAAACAAACCCCTTTGCAACGACCGTCTCGTGTCACGAAGTGGGAAAGGTTTGCAAAGCTATGCGGGGCCTCTGTGGACAGTGTCAACATCCTCGGAGCTGGGAAACAACACTTGCACTGCGGGGGAGCCGTCTTTCAACTCACATCTGCTTTCGCTGTTACAAGTGTTGGAAAACCTAGGAGAAGGAGATGAGGCAGGTGCCATAAACTCAAGTCTCTGAAACCACACGGCCGTGAGAAAATTCTCTCCAGGAGCGTCTGGTCTCACGAAGTGAGACAATTTGGAATCCCTATTGCGGGGCTTACACGCTGAGTGCCATAGACTCCATTCTGTGGTGCCACACTGCGGGGAACCCATCATGCAACCAACACGTCGTTGGGGCAAGTCGCAAGTGTTGGGAAAACTACGCAGGGCCTGTGCCGGTAGCGCCGTGCCCTTTGTCAAACTGCACTTGGCGGAAGCCCCTTCTCAAAGAACCCCAAGCTAGCTAGTAGCACGAGGTGAGGAGCGTCTGAAAACCTCAACCGTGCGGGGCGTCTGTGGGAAGGGCCATACCTCGAATCTCTGAAACCACATTGTGGGGAAGCCCTCTCCCAACTACCCTGTGCTTTCACTAAATTAAAAGTGTTCGAAAACTCCCAGGACCTATGGGGGTGGGGGTAGCGGTAGGGGTGAGGAAGTGCCACGTATCACTCAACCCTGTGATACAACACTGTGGGGAACACATCGCTCAGGTAACCTCTCTTGGCACTAAGTTAGAATGGTTTGAAGACACAGGTAGGGCCCACAACGAGAGTTCCTCTGTGCCAACTCCACGAACCACTTCGTGGAGAGCACCTTTCCCCTAACACCTCGTTTCCCAAAGCTACACGTGGTCTGAAACCTACGCGGGGCCCACACGGAAAGTGGCCTGTGCCGAACTCTGTGGAACAACAGGGTGGTGAAGCCATCCTTCAAGGAACATCAGGTTGCACTAAGGTAGACGTGTCTGGAAACACCTGCGGGAAGCTGCGTGTGGGCCAAGAAATGGGACATAATACGCGCCACCGTGTGGAAACAAATATCGTGGAGAAACTCTCTTTTGACTGAAATCTGGTTTCGCGATGTGACTGACAGGCGTTTGAAAACGTACGCGGGGCCGACGGGCAAAGTGCCACGCACTCAACTCTCTCAGGCAACACGGTGCGGAATCCATGGTTTCAACTAACTGCTCCTTTCACCAAGTTGGTACTGTTTGGGAAGGCCTGCGAGGAGCTCGGAGGGAAGCGCCATATACTCAAGGCTGCGAAACACCAGGGTGGTGACACCAGCGTGCCGCTAGTCTGTGACGTCACGAACCTAGAAGGGCTTGAGACACCAGGCAGGGCGGAAAGGGTGGAAAGGGTCACCTACGCTCAACTCTGCGAATCGACGCTGTGGGGTGACCGTCCTTCCACTCGCACCTTGGTTCACTGGGTTACGAGTGTTTGAGATGCCTGCGGGTGCTCCACGGCAAGGGCCGTATACTCAGCTCTGGGAGACACCGGGGAACTGCCTTTCAGCCATCGACTTGCTTCATTAAGTTAGAAGTGTCTGAAAACGAACGCAGGCCCTATGCAGAAAGGGCCTTGTACTCAGCGCTGCGAGACAACCCTTGTAGTGAGACGGTCTGTCGTCTAACATCTCACTTCACAGTTACAAGTGTTTGAGCACCTGTGGGGGCAGCTACACGGAAAGGGCCATACACTCGACTCTCGCACACAACACGGTTGGTGAGACATCCTTCGACTAACAGCTGGTTTGGCTGACACGTGTCTGAAAACCATGCGGGGCCCCTGAGGAAAGTGCCATAGAGTCAATCAACTCTGTGAGACGACACTGTGTGTGTGCGTGCGCGCGCGTGTGTGTGTGTGGGTGTGTAGGGGAGGGGGGAGGGGGGGGAGGGCGGAGGAGGAAGTGGGGGCGGGGAGAGACCATCTTTCAACTCGGACATTGTTTCCGGAAGTCGGAAATGTTGGAAAGTGAATGCAGGGTCTACGTGGAAAGCGCCATGTACCCAGCACAACGGACGCGGTCGGGAAACCATCTTTCCGCGGTCACCTCGTGTAAGTAAAAGTGTCTGAAAACCTATGGCGAGGCCTCGATGGAAACATGCCACATACTGAGCTCTGTGAGACAGCACTGCGGGCCGGCCGTGGTTCCAGTACCGTCTGGCTTCGCTCTGCCGAATACATTTGAAGACTCTACTCTGCAGGGCCTATGCGGAGCGGGCCAGCTACTCAACTCTCTGAAAGGGCAGAGTGGTGAAACCGTGGTCGCTCAACTACCCTGAGTTTCCACTAATTTCGGAGGGCTAGAACATCGTTGCGGGGCCTAAGCCTCAGGTGCCCTATACTCACCTCCGAGGAGCAACACGGTGGGATCACCGTCTTTCAAGCAACCTCTTGTTTCACTCCCTTTGAAGCGTTTGAAACCCAATGCCGGCCACCCTGGGGACAAAGTGGCGCATAGCCGACTCTGAAAGATCACGGTGAAGAAACCATCTTCCAGGCTGACGTCTGGTTTCCCCAGGTGAGAGGTGTTGGAACGCCCGTGCGAGGACTATGCCCCCCCAAAGGGCCGTACGCTCACCTCTCGGCAAAGAACAAGATGGCGAGACCATCTTTCAACGGGCACCTTGTGTCAGTAAGATTACGTAGTGTTTGAAAACCCATGCGGGGCCCACGACGACACTGCCATGCACTCAACCCTGAGAAACGAAAGCGTGGAGGAATCAGCTTAGGAACGGACACCGAGTGGCGGGAAGCCACAAGTTGGAAAACCCATGCCGACCTACCCCCAAGGTGCCATGCACTCCACCGCACGACACGCCCTGGGCCAGCCATCTTTCCACTAGCGTCTTGTCTCACTGAGACTGCTGTGTCGAAAACGGATGCCGGGCTTATGCGGCAAGTGCCATACCCTCGCATCTGGAAACAGCACTGGGGCCTAACAGTCTCTCCAACTAAGTCGACCAAGGTTTCGCTGCGCACCCTTTCCAAACGTACGCAGGGCCGACGCTGGCAAGTGCCGAATACTCACCTCTGTGACACAACAGCGGGGAACCATCTTTCGAGACGCGTCTCGTGTCGTTGCGTTAGAAGGGTCTGAAAAATCTCTATGGGTCCGCTGTTGACCGCGCCATACCTAATAGACTCTGCCCAACTGCCCTTCGCCGTCGGAAACCACCTTTCCGCTACCGTCTCGCATGGTATGCACACCTAGGCAGGAACCATCTGGAAAGGGACACACACTCGCCCCCGTGAGAGAATGCGCGGGAGAAACCATGTCGCAACCAGCATCACGGTTCGCTAACTTCGAAGGGTGTGAATACCAATGCGGGCCCTAGGCCCATAGTGCCACAGACTCCGGTCTGGGAAAGAACACTGTGGGGAAACCATCATTCGACACACCTGTCGTCTCACTAAGTAGAGACTTTATGAAAACCTCTGGAGGCCCATAGGCTCTGTCGAACTGCGCTTTGCAGAAACAAACCCCTTTGCAACGACCGTCTCGTGTCACGAAGTGGGAAAGGTTTGCAAAGCTATGCGGGGCCTCTGTGGACAGTGTCAACATCCTCGGAGCTGGGAAACAACACTTGCACTGCGGGGGAGCCGTCTTTCAACTCACATCTGCTTTCGCTGTTACAAGTGTTGGAAAACCTAGGAGAAGGAGATGAGGCAGGTGCCATAAACTCAAGTCTCTGAAACCACACGGCCGTGAGAAAATTCTCTCCAGGAGCGTCTGGTCTCACGAAGTGAGACAATTTGGAATCCCTATTGCGGGGCTTACACGCTGAGTGCCATAGACTCCATTCTGTGGTGCCACACTGCGGGGAACCCATCATGCAACCAACACGTCGTTGGGGCAAGTCGCAAGTGTTGGGAAAACTACGCAGGGCCTGTGCCGGTAGCGCCGTGCCCTTTGTCAAACTGCACTTGGCGGAAGCCCCTTCTCAAAGAACCCCAAGCTAGCTAGTAGCACGAGGTGAGGAGCGTCTGAAAACCTCAACCGTGCGGGGCGTCTGTGGGAAGGGCCATACCTCGAATCTCTGAAACCACATTGTGGGGAAGCCCTCTCCCAACTACCCTGTGCTTTCACTAAATTAAAAGTGTTCGAAAACTCCCAGGACCTATGGGGGTGGGGGTAGCGGTAGGGGTGAGGAAGTGCCACGTATCACTCAACCCTGTGATACAACACTGTGGGGAACACATCGCTCAGGTAACCTCTCTTGGCACTAAGTTAGAATGGTTTGAAGACACAGGTAGGGCCCACAACGAGAGTTCCTCTGTGCCAACTCCACGAACCACTTCGTGGAGAGCACCTTTCCCCTAACACCTCGTTTCCCAAAGCTACACGTGGTCTGAAACCTACGCGGGGCCCACACGGAAAGTGGCCTGTGCCGAACTCTGTGGAACAACAGGGTGGTGAAGCCATCCTTCAAGGAACATCAGGTTGCACTAAGGTAGACGTGTCTGGAAACACCTGCGGGAAGCTGCGTGTGGGCCAAGAAATGGGACATAATACGCGCCACCGTGTGGAAACAAATATCGTGGAGAAACTCTCTTTTGACTGAAATCTGGTTTCGCGATGTGACTGACAGGCGTTTGAAAACGTACGCGGGGCCGACGGGCAAAGTGCCACGCACTCAACTCTCTCAGGCAACACGGTGCGGAATCCATGGTTTCAACTAACTGCTCCTTTCACCAAGTTGGTACTGTTTGGGAAGGCCTGCGAGGAGCTCGGAGGGAAGCGCCATATACTCAAGGCTGCGAAACACCAGGGTGGTGACACCAGCGTGCCGCTAGTCTGTGACGTCACGAACCTAGAAGGGCTTGAGACACCAGGCAGGGCGGAAAGGGTGGAAAGGGTCACCTACGCTCAACTCTGCGAATCGACGCTGTGGGGTGACCGTCCTTCCACTCGCACCTTGGTTCACTGGGTTACGAGTGTTTGAGATGCCTGCGGGTGCTCCACGGCAAGGGCCGTATACTCAGCTCTGGGAGACACCGGGGAACTGCCTTTCAGCCATCGACTTGCTTCATTAAGTTAGAAGTGTCTGAAAACGAACGCAGGCCCTATGCAGAAAGGGCCTTGTACTCAGCGCTGCGAGACAACCCTTGTAGTGAGACGGTCTGTCGTCTAACATCTCACTTCACAGTTACAAGTGTTTGAGCACCTGTGGGGGCAGCTACACGGAAAGGGCCATACACTCGACTCTCGCACACAACACGGTTGGTGAGACATCCTTCGACTAACAGCTGGTTTGGCTGACACGTGTCTGAAAACCATGCGGGGCCCCTGAGGAAAGTGCCATAGAGTCAATCAACTCTGTGAGACGACACTGTGTGTGTGCGTGCGCGCGCGTGTGTGTGTGTGGGTGTGTAGGGGAGGGGGGAGGGGGGGGAGGGCGGAGGAGGAAGTGGGGGCGGGGAGAGACCATCTTTCAACTCGGACATTGTTTCCGGAAGTCGGAAATGTTGGAAAGTGAATGCAGGGTCTACGTGGAAAGCGCCATGTACCCAGCACAACGGACGCGGTCGGGAAACCATCTTTCCGCGGTCACCTCGTGTAAGTAAAAGTGTCTGAAAACCTATGGCGAGGCCTCGATGGAAACATGCCACATACTGAGCTCTGTGAGACAGCACTGCGGGGCGGCCGTGGTTCCAGTACCGTCTGGCTTCGCTCTGCCGAATACATTTGAAGACTCTACTCTGCAGGGCCTATGCGGAGCGGGCCAGCTACTCAACTCTCTGAAAGGGCAGAGTGGTGAAACCGTGGTCGCTCAACTACCCTGAGTTTCCACTAATTTCGGAGGGCTAGAACATCGTTGCGGGGCCTAAGCCTCAGGTGCCCTATACTCACCTCCGAGGAGCAACACGGTGGGATCACCGTCTTTCAAGCAACCTCTTGTTTCACTCCCTTTGAAGCGTTTGAAACCCAATGCCGGCCACCCTGGGGACAAAGTGGCGCATAGCCGACTCTGAAAGATCACGGTGAAGAAACCATCTTCCAGGCTGACGTCTGGTTTCCCCAGGTGAGAGGTGTTGGAACGCCCGTGCGAGGACTATGCCCCCCCAAAGGGCCGTACGCTCACCTCTCGGCAAAGAACAAGATGGCGAGACCATCTTTCAACGGGCACCTTGTGTCAGTAAGATTACGTAGTGTTTGAAAACCCATGCGGGGCCCACGACGACACTGCCATGCACTCAACCCTGAGAAACGAAAGCGTGGAGGAATCAGCTTAGGAACGGACACCGAGTGGCGGGAAGCCACAAGTTGGAAAACCCATGCCGACCTACCCCCAAGGTGCCATGCACTCCACCGCACGACACGCCCTGGGCCAGCCATCTTTCCACTAGCGTCTTGTCTCACTGAGACTGCTGTGTCGAAAACGGATGCCGGGCTTATGCGGCAAGTGCCATACCCTCGCATCTGGAAACAGCACTGGGGCCTAACAGTCTCTCCAACTAAGTCGACCAAGGTTTCGCTGCGCACCCTTTCCAAACGTACGCAGGGCCGACGCTGGCAAGTGCCGAATACTCACCTCTGTGACACAACAGCGGGGAACCATCTTTCGAGACGCGTCTCGTGTCGTTGCGTTAGAAGGGTCTGAAAAATCTCTATGGGTCCGCTGTTGACCGCGCCATACCTAATAGACTCTGCCCAACTGCCCTTCGCCGTCGGAAACCACCTTTCCGCTACCGTCTCGCATGGTATGCACACCTAGGCAGGAACCATCTGGAAAGGGACACACACTCGCCCCCGTGAGAGAATGCGCGGGAGAAACCATGTCGCAACCAGCATCACGGTTCGCTAACTTCGAAGGGTGTGAATACCAATGCGGGCCCTAGGCCCATAGTGCCACAGACTCCGGTCTGGGAAAGAACACTGTGGGGAAACCATCATTCGACACACCTGTCGTCTCACTAAGTAGAGACTTTATGAAAACCTCTGGAGGCCCATAGGCTCTGTCGAACTGCGCTTTGCAGAAACAAACCCCTTTGCAACGACCGTCTCGTGTCACGAAGTGGGAAAGGTTTGCAAAGCTATGCGGGGCCTCTGTGGACAGTGTCAACATCCTCGGAGCTGGGAAACAACACTTGCACTGCGGGGGAGCCGTCTTTCAACTCACATCTGCTTTCGCTGTTACAAGTGTTGGAAAACCTAGGAGAAGGAGATGAGGCAGGTGCCATAAACTCAAGTCTCTGAAACCACACGGCCGTGAGAAAATTCTCTCCAGGAGCGTCTGGTCTCACGAAGTGAGACAATTTGGAATCCCTATTGCGGGGCTTACACGCTGAGTGCCATAGACTCCATTCTGTGGTGCCACACTGCGGGGAACCCATCATGCAACCAACACGTCGTTGGGGCAAGTCGCAAGTGTTGGGAAAACTACGCAGGGCCTGTGCCGGTAGCGCCGTGCCCTTTGTCAAACTGCACTTGGCGGAAGCCCCTTCTCAAAGAACCCCAAGCTAGCTAGTAGCACGAGGTGAGGAGCGTCTGA